>NW_022987625.1:917707-1220207 GCF_902827165.1 Trematomus bernacchii
CCTCTCTCTCTCTCTCCCTCTATATACATTTTCAATTCAATTAATTGAATATATTTAATAATATAAGATAGGCTATATTCTAAAATTTAATATCTGAATATATCTCTCCCTCTCTCTCCTCTCTCTCTCCCTCTATATCTCTCTCGCCCCCAGCCCCTCCCCAGTCAAAGGCATTTAAATAAATCACGTTACTTACCACTTGTCATCCATACATCTGATCTCGTGTCTTGACCATCTCCTCGGGTGTGAAACGAGTGTAACAGGGAACACCATTATTAAAGTGCAGCTACGCACAGGCTTTTTCAGTTTCGTTGGCGCTGTCCTCGCTCACATAATACCCTGCCGCTGTCTGAAGGGTCTCAGCCACCGGGTCGCTAACAAGTGGTCCGTCCTCGGTGGTGTCTTCCTCATCTTCAGCATCTGTGGTCTGAGGGCTGCTGTCAGTGTCAGGGCTGTCTGACTCTGAATTGGAGCCGGATAATGGGGCAATTTCAACCGGTGCCGTCAGAAAGTAATCTGTGATCAGCTGAACCCATTGCTCATCAGAGGCTGTCCCTCTCACAATGTTGGAGTTCAACAGTCTTGCAATTTCTTCTTCTCTGGAATCCATCGATCTGATTAATTGTTAGCGGCTAATAAATTATCAAGTGGTACGGAGGAAAAATATGTTTGTTTCGGATTACTGGGGGAAGGTCGCGAGGAATAATGTTGGTTTATATAGTGTGTGTGTGTGTGTTTGTGTATTTTTGCGTTTGTGTGTATTGTGTTTGTTTCCCGGGTAAACACTGACAAGAAACAGCGGCTGTTGTTATGTCAGCTGTGGCGTTACGTTACTCCATTCTCCGCCTGTCATCTTCCCGTTACAAGCTTCAAAGTTATATTTATCATCTGAATTTGGCGAAACGAGTTTACTATTCTGAAAGCCAAGACTTTGTTTCTTTGAAATCAGATGAAAACAAACTGTCACGGGACCCTGCCGTGTTATCTATGATTACTATACACCTTTCATTCATAATGTCAGCCGGAGGGAGGGGGAGCAGCGCAACGGAACAGCAGAGTGGCGAGTGAGAGCTGTCATCTTCCCTTTACAAGCTTCACAAATGTATTTATCGTGTGATTTTGACAATAAAAGTTTCATATTCTGAAAGCCTAGACTTTGTTTATGTAAAATCAAACAAAACACCCGAACCCCAAAAAAAACGATACAAATCCACGTTTATTTCTAAATGAGCCGTTGCGACTTCCGACTGATTTCGATAGAGCGGGTCACATATGTTTTGTAGGATTGTCATGTTGTAACGAGAGAAGGTAGAAACCATGTATAAGTGTGGACCAATTCTTCTAATAAATAAACTGATCCCACCTTTTGGATTGGGACAACTTAAAAGACATCTGCGCTCTCCTCTCCTGCTTAAAAGGTAAGATTGCCCACTGCCACACTCACACTTAGGTAGGGCCACACCTCATTATTGATATCATAATCCTTCGGGATCGCTTAAACAGATTTAGCGGGTCGTCTGAATTGAAACAGCAGTTAATTGAACCTGGTTCTTTAGGAGTTAATAGAGGTGAGATCTTGCCTGACGTTGGTGGGATCTGAGCCAAGCAGTAAACTTACATAGACTCAATAACTTCTGTTAGGTCAATTAGGAGGTCTGAGTAATTTGCCAGAATAAATGATCAGCCCTCCCGACTCCTACACCGTATACCGGTATGTATACAGGGGGGTACACAGGGGCTCTGATGGACACAGGCTGTAATCAGACGATGACCCATCAGCGCTTGGTTCGGCCGGGGGCATTGGTTGAAGCATCTTGGGTGAAGGTGAGGTATGTTCATGGGGATATTCACGAGAATCCGGAGGTGACCATGGACATTTATTTTAGGGGGAAAAGCATAGAGTCAAGGCTGGTTTTAGTACTCGGACCCTCCGTTCCCCCCTCGACGTCTTCATGCTAGAGATGGGAGTAACTGGTGTTGCCCCGTCATGCTGGTACATAAGTCCAGCAGGTCAATCCGGTTCTGTGTGGACTACCGCAGGGTAAACAGGGTGTCTTTGATGCTTATCCAATGCCCCCGGTCGACGAACTTCAGGATCGGCTTGGCACAGCTCGCTTTTGCCAATAGCTATTGGCAGATTCCCGTTTCTCCAGAGTCTAACCCCTAGATTCCACCGGGTCCGTCTGCGCCGCGGTTTTGGTCCGGCCTCCTCCGGCATCATACCCTACCAGGCGCGTTTCAGAAGCATTTCAGAAGCGGAGCGTCTTGCCTGCCGGCTCGCAGTTTTTTGTTGATTTGGGCATATTTCCTGGACAGGCTACTTTGTACAGACAAAGTTAATAATAACTGTAATATTCCAGTTATAAACGACATGAATCAAAGATGTGTTGCTGTATTTTAGTGGTAAAAAAATGCAATCAATCATAATTATTCTATATATATAATTTACACATTGCCTGTAAACGCTGGCATTTCTCCTCCTTCTTGAAAGACTACGGAGGGATAGGGTCTGCAAAATTAGTTTGTGTGTGTGTATATATATATATATATGCTATATATATGCTCTGAACGTTCCCACTTCCTGCCTGCCCGACATTACGTTACGGCTGCGCCGCGTCAAAAATAGGATTCATCCTAATTTTAGAGGAGCCCTGCGCCGACACGATTCTGGGACGCTTTCTGAGCCGTAACGCGCCGCGTGTGGTGGAATAGCACCCATTGACTAGAGTGACCGTGAGCGCCGCGGCGCAGCCGTAACGTGGCCGTAACGCGCCGCAGACGGACCCGGTGGAATCTAGGGGTAAGGGAAAACTGGCGTTCTCCGTACGGTTTGTACCAATTTGTCACACTTCCTTTTGGGTTGTTCGGGGCTCCACCACCTTCCAGCGGCTCATAGACCCGGTCCTGCGTCCCCACTCTGCATATGCTGCTGCTTACTTGGATGATGTCATCATAAGGATAAAAGAAAACACGTGGCAGGATGACTGGTGGTGCCTCCAGGTTTCCCTAATGAATGCACAGCAGCAGTCAATGACAAAGTAGAATCTCATTGACCACACGTTGTTCAACACACAGTTAAAATATGAGATGAGCGAGAAAGCCAGTGTTCTTTTGAAAGGAGACAAATCATAATTAAGGAGAGCGCACTCTCAGCACACAACTGCTGATGCTCAGCACTGAAAGTGCACACCCACACACTTTGCACTCCATTCCAATACATCAACTGAGGCCACTCGGACATTTGTGGCCAGGAGTGGAAATAAATAGGGGGAAGAACAATCACATAAAATCACAAGTTAATTCCTACTATGTTGCTGCATAGTTCCCATCTGCGGCAGAGCCCTCTGAAAGCACTACTGTAAATATTTATTATTGTGTCCCTGTCAAAATTCTAAAAGAAATGTCTTGTAAGGAAGCTTATGTGTGACAGAGCCATAAATAGAACAGAATGCAGAGCAGTTTGATGTCTTTTTATTGTCCTTGTAATATCTTTACATGTCTCTGTAATTCTGTGCAGATCTTTGTTATCCAGTGAGCTCATAGTGATTGTGTGACTGCAGCCAACATTGTGGTCCCAGCACTGAGACCACATTCAGAGAGGTCTGAGCCACATACGGACAGCATGTTCCGTAGGCGAAGAACCAACATCTGAGCTATGGTTAGCTTTCTGTATTTTTAAGCATTAGTATTTTGAAAGTTTTTGTCAAGTACAGAGGACAGTAAATCTTATGTTTGGACATTTTAATCATTCTGTCAATGATCTGTTTTGTTCCAGTGTTCTTTTTTATTAGTCATCACATGTTTCTATAATAATAGATGGTTTATGTGATAAAGAGGAAGGGAAAAGGTTTTAATCCCAAAGGAAAACAAAAGTAAAGAAATCATTTTCCATTATGTATTTTGTATATGCAAACGACAATTTGCTACGTGTTTATTATTATTATTGTTATTATAAAATGCAGAGCCAAACATCATTGTGTGTGATAAATATGGTCAATTTTATATTACATTAGGGAAAACTTACAGGACACACAACATGGACAGGGTAGCAAACTCTACATATTAATATCTTTAATATGCAAGGCAGAGAATCAAATGTTGTTTCACCACAGAATGAGAACATCAGAGCCTTTATAAAGATCGAGCTAGGACTCCTTATAGTTATGCCATAATGCCTGGGTTCACTTGGCTGCTTGACCTCAATTATTATTATTGAAGGACATTTTAGTTGGACTGGACCAAAAACAAAGATGGACAGCAAAAGGGCCGGACTCGGCTTTAAGGCTGTATCTTACCAACCAATTGGCAACATGATGGGACTACTTCCACTGATATGAAACATGATAGTCTTTGTACAGCAGTTTAAAAGACAGTTCAAAGGTGAAGTACAAATACACAAGAGGAGAACAATTCTTCTGATTGTAACAAATGTTCTGCTGTAAACTATTAAGCTCTGACTTTATACACTTCAAGTACTGAAGAACAAAAGAGTAAGTTCTAAACCAGCGTGCTGAAACAGACTGGCTTTCATGTTTTCTATTAAGTCAGCTTTGGGGAAGACTTTTTATTCTCTCTCTGAAGGCCACCTTTGACAGAGCAGTGGGCTGATTTTCTACCTAAGAGCTCGAGAGTGCTTTTTACTTACCAAACTAAAGAAATGGATGTCAGTGTCCATCATGAACAAATGTGTGAATTAAAGTAAATGTCTCCCAGACTATAAAAGAAAAATAATAAAAAAAATAAAAAAAAATAATACCATGTAGGTCCATGCAATTATTTGAGCAGAAATGGTGAGACACTTTGTAAGGGAGGTAGATAAATGATATTAATACTCCTACACCCTACTGCCTGTCATTATGTTGACCTTACACAGAGGCACACATTTTAAATGCATCCCAAACCCACTCTACACCAGTCTTTAATTAAGTGATTTTAATTTGGTTTGTATAATTTAATTTAGTTTATTTTTCCTTTTTCTTTGCCATAAACTCATCAGCTGCACAGAGATTGATCAGATCAGCATGCCATGGCAACCAACGGCCAAGAATGGCTTGCTAATTTCTCAGATTGGTTGTCGATGATAATCTGGCAAACGTTACTGTCGAGCTGTTTTTAGTAAATGTTTGCTATGTTTGAATGGACACAGACACATATAATAGCAAAAAGCAGAATAGGGACATCAACATCATCATCATACAGTATCTATGACGACCAATGAATGGATTTCACTGTAAACATGTCTAGATGTAAAGTGAAGCACTTCATAGTTCATAATTACCCAACGACTTATTTTCATTCACTTTACAAAAATAGGCATCTGCCCTCAACCCTTCACCGCCCATTGGTTGCCATGGAGAACATGAACACGTTACTATTGAAGGCTGACACATTGATTTCCCTGCTCTTTCTTCGGATGTATCTTTTCATTCTCTTTGAGCCAATATTATGTTTAATCAGCAGTGTGGCAGCTCCCTGGTGCTCGCCCCCCCGCAGAGACACATTCCTTCGTGTCTCCGCAGTCATGCCAGCAGAAGCTCACTGATGTATCCAAATGTCAAACCCATCAGCGCCCACATATCCACAGCATGTCTAATATCCACACAAGAGAGATAAAAAACGTGTAAATAAAATCTCATAGAAAATAATTTAGCTGTGCAGCATCCTTCTCTTCTGTTGGATCAAATTAACTAAATAAACGCAAATAAAGCAAAGAAATAGGTTTTTTTCTAAAGAATTTCATACTAACCCCAGCAGCATATGAGTCACAATCACAGTCACAGTTTTCCAAGTAAGACACAGAAATCTGACATATTCGCTTGTTTGCCATTTTCAAAACACTGCCATTAAAATTCTACACACATGAACACATTACAGTTTTATTCAATTGCTAAAACACATTTTTGACAACAGGGCTCATTTTCTCAAAACCCTTAACACAATTCTCAAAACCACACACCCAAAGTGCAGAACACCTAATTTTTTCTGGCAAAATGAAGCACTGCACCCAAAACTACATAAACACTTACCAAAACCTAACTTTTGCCCCAAATGGCACACACTTCACTTATAGTACAAGACACGTTGTCCAACCAACTACACACTGTGGTGCTTTATCTAAAGCACACTCATATTTTGTGTTGATCTGTATGTAGAGAATTCTGTATAACAAGATTGTTTAAATCTACAAAAATATATGCAGAGCAGGGTAGGAATTTCACGGCAGCCATGACGGCCATGGCCGTCGTTGCCCCTCGGTCTGGCCGTTATGCCCCACAAATAATTGTACGTCCTACGGCCACCATGGCCTTTGTGCCCCTCACATTGTTAAAATCTCGAAGTTGCTTTAAAAGCATCAGAGCAGTGGTCTGGTCTCTGAACTGCATTATGCTGCGTTCACAATGGACGCAATATGAATATTCGCATTGCTCTAATCGCTGGAGTTTCACTGCGGCTGTCAGCTGTGTGTTTACTCCTGTCATTCAAACAGGACGCACTGGAGAGGGGGCGGGGCTTATATCCATGTAAATACTGTGGTAGACTCAACTACAACAAAATTAACATATTTTACCGTGATTTAATTGTAATACACGTTTCAAAATGATGCCGAAGTAACAACATACTGATAATGGTTAGTAAAAACCATGAATTAATGCTTTAACAAGTGTGCAGACAAGAGGGGGGAAACTAGCAAGAGAATAGTTTCACATCCGCTCCACATTGTCCTCTTGTCTCCGGTTGTCCTCTGCTGTCTGCCCGTTTGTGTCTGACAGCTGAAGGCTGTTTTTTGCCAGCTGGTCGCTGCGACTCGCAGCTACGTCAACTATTTAAGACAACACAAAACACACACAGTGTAGGGCCGGTGGAACCCCTACCGGAGGAGGCACAGCGACAACTAACGTCAATCTACACCGCAGATCGGACGAGGTAAATAACTGTGAGTGGGGTGGAGGAGAGCTAGCTGCTAACGGAGCTAACAGTAGTGGAGGAGAACTAGCTGCTAACGGAGCTAACAGCTGTCCGATTGTCAGCTCCGGGAAGAGCCAACAATCGGACAAATCTCTAGTGACAACAACAACAAAACATGCCGGGAAATAATCCAAAACAGAAGAAAGACGAGCAAGAGAATGAAGAAGATAAAGGGAAGATGAGGCTCGTAAGTCAAACAGCTACACAGCTTGCCGGAAATGGGCCACCTAACAAGAAAAAAGAGGGAGGTAACGATGTAACAAATGTCAATAAAACAGCAGATGAAGACTCCTGGGTATGTAATATCTGCCAAGTCATATTCAGTGAGGGCAGCACAAGATACTAGAATGTGAAAATTGCAATAAACACACATGTGCAAAATGTCTGAAACTAACAAATGCACAGTATGCAGTCACACAGCGGGATGACGTGATGTGGCTGTGTAATAAGCAATGCCAGGATAAAACCTGCAAGGCTCTGAAGGATTCAAAATCAGAGGAACTGTTGGAAAACAATAAACAACAAGAAACAATTTCATCACCTGAATTAGTAAAAAGATTGGACGCACTAGAGGAGATGATAATTAAGCAAACAGAGAAACAACAAAACTACACCAGAGAGCTTATCGCACAGCTCATCACCCAAGACATACCAGTGAGCCCACCTAAGGAGGGAGACAGTGACTCTGTAACTGAGGATGATATTTCACCTACGTGGTCAGATGTCGTCAGGAAGAAAACAATACACGATAAGGTACTAGTCAAATCGGCAATCAGGGAGTTTACGAGAGAACAACAGTCAGAAGAGAGCAGAGAAAAAAACATTGTTATACACAGATTACAAGCAAGTGAGGACGAAAATATAGATGCCAGGAAACGGCATGATGAAGATAGGATAAACGATCTGATAAAAAACGAGTTGGGAATCGAAGGGGTATTGGCATCAAAGGTGATACGCCTCGGGACCCGGAAAAAACAGACCAATGCTGATTACCACAAATTCCACTTTCGAGAAACGAAAAATAATGTCAAGTCTCTACAAATTGAAGAATGCATCAGCAAAGTTCAAGTTAATAAGTGTGGCAAACGACCTCTCCAAAGAAGAACGGGAACAGAGGAACGACCTTGTCAAGAAAGCAAAAATCAAGATGGAAGAGGACTGAACGAACATGTGGCGGTTCAAAATACAAGGACCAGTGTGGGACATGAAAGTGGTTTGGCAAAAAATCTAACCAAATTAAAACAAGACAGAACCCACAAATACATCAATAATAACAACTCAGAGATTACTAGAGGACTTTCTAAGGGCCTTCAATGTCTTCATAAGATTCTGTTATGAATAAAAGAAATGAACTGGTAGCAAACATTGATAAATATGACCCAGATATTATAGCTATTAGTGAAGCACTTCCAAAAAACCCACAAGTACCAATCCAGTTATGTGAATTGAACATCAGTGGATATGACATTTTCAGCAATCTAGATGAGGGTAGAAGAGGTGTCTGTATCTACACTAAGTCCTACCTCAGAGCAGTACCTAAGAACTTGAAGGGCTGTACATCTACAGAATCTGTGTGGTGTGAAATACAACTCTGCAATACGGACCGTCTTCTGGTTGGATGTGTCTACCGGTCACCAAACTGTCAAAATATCGGCAACTCTAAAACTAGAAGTTTAGTGGAAGAAGCTTCCTCACTAAACCGCAGCCACGTTTTAATTATGGGAGACTTTAACTATCCTGAAATTGGTTGGCAACCCATACGGGCACCAGAGAGTGTAAACCACCCTGCATCCATGCTTCTTGAATGCTTGAGAGACTGCTACGTATTTCAACATGTAACAAAACCAAACTGTTGAAAGAGGAAACCAAACCCCACACGTGCTTGACCTAATTATCACAAATGAGGAGGGAATGGTTGAGGATCTAAGCCATGAAGCACCACTAGGAAAAAGTCACCATGACTGCCTGTCTTTCAAATGTCTATGCTACCATGAGATATGCGATTATCCAAACCGCAAGTTCATCCTTGTGTAGCAGGATGAGAGTCCTAATCCCTTGTAAAGCATATTCTCCTCGTTTGGCTCTTGTGAGCATATCACCACCAGGGGGCACCCTATAAAAGGGCAGAGGTTTCTAGCTGGCTGTCTCTTGTTTGATTGGTACACAGACCCGCCCCACTTGCGTGTTTGCCGTGTTTGCTTCCGCCACCGGTGCAGGTATGTTGCAGTTGCATTGCTCGCTTCAGGAAAGGTTCTGCAATTTGCCAGCGTATTTATACTTAGCCCTGCTTTGCCTCACCTAGTGGAGGATCCTCCGGGTGCAGCCTGTCAACGCAGCCATAGAAAGCATGAAGCTCTCCCCTCTCTGCGTCATCGATAGGAAAGCCTGATCGGTATGTGCGCTGTACGGCGATCTATTTAGTCAATCCACCTCATTACTTTTATTGATATTAACGCTGTATTTGTATTTATTCATAAACTTAGGGCCAATCCAATGATTAAGGGACATCTGCTGTTTTGCTTCACCGGAGAAAGTGTGTTTATCGGCACAACTGCTGTTGATCCTGCCTAAATGTTTGGGCTACTGCTACCACATTGCTGCTTCTGGCCAGCTTTGCGTCGCCTACTGCGGAGGCTCGCTCACCAGTTAAAGTGCTGCTTTAACTGCACGCCTTCCTGCTGCCTTGCTTGGGCCGACACTCGAAGTGTGGAAGTCACTGAACTCTGGGGCTAACTCGTCCTTACTTTGGCCAACTTGATTTAAATTAGTTTGTTTGTTTTATTCTAGTTAATTGTTTATTTTGTTTAACTCAACCTTTTCTCTTGTGTTTTGTTTTATTCTTAAATGTTTACACAAGTTGTTATCTGTTTATGAGAACATATTTGCTATTGTGTTTGTTTATTACTTTGATTTACGTATTTAGCCCCCATTAACTGCGTTTCCCTCTTTGTTTCCCTACTTAGTTACTGAGAGCTGAAGGTGGTGGTGCTGGTGTCCAAGGTGGTGGTTTTCCTCTCTTCTTTTGTGTGTGATGTGCTCCCCCGGGATTTGATTTCCTGCACGTATGACTGGGGTGATTTAAGTTTGGTTTGTTTGGGGATCCTTCCACTCACTCGTCGACCCTATCCCCCCACTGGTAAGCCTCAGCCCCTAATTCATTTTTTCCCTTTGTGCTACAGCCCTGTGTGACTGTTTTAAACTGCATTTTAAACTATTGACTTGTGCTAAATAAAATTGTATATCTTTGATAAATTGAAACCACGTCTCCGGCTCCATTAGTATTCGAACCTATGTGTCCTCTGAAAAAGTGTTAATATTTCCTTGGGTGAAACTCCCAAGGTGGCGTTGTCGGAATTGTGAATGGTGTAATCAAACCAACTTTAACAAATACATTCACCTATCCTCCCCTCTGCGGCTACTGCCACAAACGATAAAGGAAATTATGAAGGCCTGAAACAGGAAATGATTGGGACAGACTGGGCACAGACCTTTGAAAACAAGTCAGCTTCAGCACAGTGGGAGGCCATGGAAGAAAAAATCCCAACAAGTTGCAAGAGGCACATCCCTATGTCATCGGGAAAAAATAAGAAAAATCGCTCTGCTCCGGTGGATAAATGATAGAATCAAACCTCAAATCAAATCAAAAAGTGCAGCTTACACCTTACAAAGGTTATCTGGTTCAGAGAGTGACCGTTGTTCCTATGCAAAATTGTGCAACCAAGTTAAATGGGAGTTTTGGAAAGCTAAAAGAGAGCATGAAAGAAAAATTGCAAAGGAAGCCAAAGAGAATCCAAAAGCTTTTTATAAATATGCCAGAAGCAAGCTAAAAGTCAATGCCACAGTCGGAGATCTGAAAAAGGCTAATGGCAGCCTGGCTCAAAATGACAAGGACAAAGCCAATACACTCAATTCCTTCTTTGCTAGTGTGTTCACAAAGGAGGACATCTCATCAATACCAGACTTCCAGGACAGACCATTTAATAATATACTCAATAAATTGGACTTCACATCAAAGGACATCCATAAAAAACTATCGAACTTAGATGTCTCAAAAGCATCAGGACCGGATGGCATCTATCCCAGGATTCTCAAAGAACTGTGTGACGAACTAGATGAACCCTTATTTACTATATTTAAAAAATCGCTTGATGAAGGTGTGGTACCAGTCACACACCACCAGGTGTGTGACTGATTTTAAATGCCATTTTCTTAATGTCTTTCATTTTTTGTAAAGCACTTTGAATTGCCTTGTGTTGAAAGGTGCTATATAAATAAACTTGCCTTGCCTTACCACAGCCCTGGAAGGATGGTCATGTAACTCCTATATTCAAAAAAGGTGACTGAAGCAATCCTGGAAACTATAGGCCTGTCAGCCTTACAGCAGTAGTATGCAAACTCCTTGAATCCTTGGTGCGTGATGCCGTCATAGAACATCTTGACTCAAACAACCTATTATCAGACCGCCAACACGGCTTCATCCAGGGCAGATCCTGTTCAACCCAGCTCCTGGCCTGCCTTGACATATGGTCTCGTACCCTTGACGAAAGAGGAAGTCTCGATGCCATTTATTTGGATTTCCAGAAAGCATTTGATACTGTACCTCACAAAAGATTACTGAAGAAGCTCTATGGGTATGGTATCCATGGAGACATACTCACCTGGATCTCAGACTTTCTCAAAAACAGGCGACAGAGAGTCAACGGGAAACCATTATGATGGTGCCCAGTTCTCAGTGGAATTCCACAAGGGAGTGTCCTGGGTCCTGCACTGTTTGTCGTCTATATCAACGACCTACCCGATAATGTGAGCTCCATGGTCCAGATGTTTGCAGATGATACTAAAGTCTTCAAGGTAATTAAGTGTAAAGAGGATGCAGAAAAACTCCAGTCAGATCTCAGGGAAATGCTGAGGTGGTCCGAGTGTTGGCAGCTCAAATTCAATGCAGCAAAGTGCAAAGTAATGCACTTAGGTTTTCAGAACCCAAAATATGAGTATAATATGGGTGATAATTCAAACACTATAGAGTGGCGAAGTCCCTCCCCTTCCGGTGGACCTCCATGGGACCTTATTTCGGAAAAGTTATGCATTGAAGTCAATGGAGAGAGAAAGATTATCTTTCGATCCCGTTTGAATTGTGCCACGAATTACACATATGATGTTTGTCAATTTAAAAGATAATTTTGTAAGTCAAAAAAAAAAAATGTGTCGTAAAACTGTGAAGTAACACATTTGTTTGTGTGAAACGCTAAATGAACTACATCTCTGGTCAACCACACACGTCACCAAGATGGCCGTCACTACTGTCTTGTCAACAAACGATTGACTATCACCACAATGAAACACGTCCTGAAGAATGTCATGCAAAGCTGCCTGCCTGCCTTCCTTTGATTCTCTCTGAACTGCCTGGTCGTTTTAATGTTTAATGTCAACCATTTGTGCAGATAGCATGAAGTAGAAAAGATCGCCGATGCTAACGTTAGCGTTAGCATTTCTCCCCCGGAATTAAATGGTGTATTATAGAATGATCACACCGGTGACAGTACTATTCAAAGGGTTCACGAAATATGACTACTACTCTTACTGTTTAACATTTTGGGTTACTTAATGTTACTTCATGTTAAGGCTAATAAAAATGACAAGGCTGTAATGCTAACTAACGTGCTAGCTACTAGCTAGGTAGCTAACTTGATCAAGCCACTCCTGGTCGTTTCATCAGACGGGAAGCAAAAGAACGAGCAAGACCCATTGCTGGTATAATAACAACCTGGTACTAAGCACACAGGCATCTTGTTAAAGTTATCTTATCTTAGCCAGCGCCATATAGATAGATTATATCTATATTGCGCTGATCTTAGGTATCTGAATGGTGGAGGTAAACAATTGTGACATCACTTACGCGACTCTGGGATTTGTAGTCTTTCTAGTTACGTATTTTTCATAGTCTTATATTTCAACAGTTTTACGACAAACTGTGACTTTTTTGACATGGAAATGATTTTTTAAGATTGACAAACATCATATGTGTAATTCATGGCACAATTCAAACGGGATCGAAAGATAAGTTTTCTCTCCCCATTGACTTCAATGCATAATTTTTCCGAAATAAGGTCCCATACCCCGGAAGTAAGTGGGAGGGACTTCGCCACTCTATAAACCTATCCGAGACTCAGAATGAAAAGGACCTTGGTGTGAATGTTGATAATACCCTGACATTTAGTGACCATATCCGTCGGGCAAGTAACAAAGCGAATGGTATCCTAGCAATGATCTGTAGATCATACACTTATTTGGACTCTGACGTAGTAAGTAGTTTATACATCTCTCTTGTACGGCCACTCCTCGAGTATGGGAATGTCGCTTGGTCCCCCATGTACAAAAAGGATGCTGAGCTCATCGAGAAAATACAGAGAAGGGCAACGAAGCTGGTTCCAGAACTAAAGGACCTACCATATCAAGAACGACTGCAAAGTCTTAAGATCCCGAGTATGTATTATAGAAGGGCGAGGGGAGATATGATCGAAGTTTTCAAATATCTGCACAACATCTACAAAACATCATGCCCACTACAACGGGATTATAACACCAGGACTCGTGGACACTGCCTCAAGTTGAAGAAACAGTACTCAAGACTGGCTATCCGCCGCAACCTTTTCAGCCTGCGTGTGGTTGACTTGTGGAATGATCTGCCAGAAAGCGTTGTCACATCCAAGACGGTTAACTGTCTCAAGTCCCGCCTCGACCATTACTGGTCAAACATCACCTTCACTTTGGACTATGCGACTGTTGCCAGCATCCATAGTAAGAACAGTGATTCTACTTATTTATGAGCAACTAAAAGGCCTTAGGCCTATTACAGCCGTATCCTATTGATTGATTGAAGATGGCAGACGAAAAACCTTTTAAAATGCGTGTTTTCTGAATGGAGATCGGATCGATCAGGCTAAACTAACCTGTGCTCCATCCAAATTCACAATAACGTCCTAAAGACAGAAATAAAGCAGCGACTGTATTCACCATGACACAGACAGTCTGTGTTTTGTTCATGTTTAACTTTTGTCCAGTTTCTGAACAGATATGAGGAGCTGTGTGAGCTCTGTGTGCTAACAGCTAACGGCTGCTGTTTTGGTTTTCTGATTCAACCTCAGTGGCTGAGATCCTCACTGCTGATTGGCTACCGCGAGAACGCGCCATGCGAATTTGAGGCTCGAGTTGAAAATTGTTATTAACCTCTTAAGGACGACAGTCCCCCCATTGGACCCCTCCCACCGTTTTTTTTTCGAGACAATGTCTCAGGGCTTCTTAACATTTATGAAACTATTAATGTGTAGCACCAGATTAACGGGAAGAATCTCAGCTAACTGAAGATATGAACCATTTTTACCAAAACAAAACACAAGTCTCATAAGAAGCGTCTAAATGACCCCTGAGCGAAAAAATGCAAACTGACTTTGGCACACAATTCAAGATAAAGATACCCTTATTACTTATCGTAGCTGCACATACAATATATCCGATTAAAGCTGAGACTCCACAGATTATTTAGTTATAGTATCATCACTGAGCGATCCGAACTTGCGACAGGAGAAGCAAACACAGACATCACAACACGTACCTTTACGGAGCTTTTACGGCAGATCGTCTCACCGTAGCTGTCAATTAGATCAAAAGACGTGTTCAATGGCATTAAAACGAAGAAAGAAAAATGCTACAACTGTTGATCCATAGGTTAATAATGTACATGTGCCTTTGAAAAAATTATTTATAATCCATAATTCCATTTTTATGTAAAAATCGGAGCGGAAAAGTTAGCTGCTAATGGTAGCCACCAGAGTGTATGCAGCTTCCGGTTTTGGTAACGCGTCACTCTCACTCCTTATTTGTTAACGTTTTGGTGTGTATAGAACTTTCCCTCGATTCCATTGGCTCTAGCGGTTATAAAGAGATTTCATTCATCAAAATCGGGAACAGAGGAACGACCTTGTCAAGAAAGCAACATTTCTTTAAAATAAAAAACATCTATATTGATTCTGACTTTACTACATCCAACTCACAGGTTTATCATTACTTTGAGAATAAAGATTATTAATTTAACCATTTTAGAAGGGAAGATATGGTCATTTGTTCTGGGAATGTCATTTTCGAGCCTGAGACCTGAAAAACAGGCTCAGGGCTTAAGAGGTTAAACAGACTCTCGTACACACACACACACTTTTGCATTTCAAAGTATTGCTTGTTCATACAGTTGAATGTTGGAGCTTCACTGTGCACTGCTGAATGATGTATGTGCAGAGTTTGACCCTTGAAGGCTGTTTCTTCAACACACTCTCACTCCATAAACGTCCAGGAGCGACGCTTGGTCAGGGTCCCGAGGCGTGCAGTTGGGACGCTCCTAGGCTCCTTCAGCTTCAGAAACAGACGCAAATAGCAGGGTTCCCACGGGTGCTAGAAATCCTTGAAAATGCTTGAAATTTTATGTGGTGTTTTCAAGGTTTGAAAAGTGCTTGGATTTTGGGAATGGTGCTTGGATTTTGAACAAAGTGCTTGAAATTGTAAATGCTTTACTTTTACAATAAATTGCTGTTTAGATTAAAAGAAAAGAAAGAAGTCAGAGCGAGCTTAATTGCTTCGCTTCTACATAAAACAGCTCCGCTCCGTCATTCCCGCGCTATGCGCGTGACCTGCACATTTTTGTTTTACCTGTGACCTGGGCATTCTGATGAGAGTGATAGATGACAGTATGCCAGGAAGTTGCCGTTTCAATGAGCGTTGGCTAGCAGAAGACAAATACAAGCCATGACTAAGACTTGGATCAACCCCACGAAAAGCCTCCTGCAAAGTGTGCAAAAAAGACTTTCAGTTATTCACGATGCGCGAGTCTGCACTGACGAGCCACATGAAAGGTACGCCGTAGTAGAGCATTTTGGATTTGGCTAACGTTGCATGTTACGTTTGTTTAAGCTAGTAACGTTAGCAAACTGAATATCAAACTCGATCAGGGATAATTGCTTATGCAGGTGACAATAATTTCAGAGGAGCGTACCTATGTCAGTACACCACAGGATGGTTACAGTCACCATCCTGTGGTGTTCAGAGGAGGAAGCACTCACTGTTGTAATTAGACATTAGCTTGTTAGTATGTTGCTATAAATTATAAACTGAGGATTTGACCGCGTCGCTATGGTTGATCATTTTAGAAACAGGCTGTTAAATAAAGTCTTGTAGTATTATACAAGTAAAATTACATTTTGCTTTAATCCCACGTAATTGTAGAAGAAACACAGTCTTCCTTTGAAAATGTATAAGACTTGAGTAGTCAGCATTACCTACAAATCATTGTACACATTTATAAATATTATTTTCCACTTGTTACCATTGTGAGTCTATTTTGATGCAGCTCTTTTTGTGGCTACAATTCAGGCTAATACGCTACCAGAGGTGGAATAAGTAGATCTTGTACTTGAGTAAAAGTAGAAGTACCAGAGTGTAGGAATACTCTGTTACAGTAAAAGTCCTGCATTCAAAATGTTCCTCAATTAAAAGTAGAAAAGTATTGGCATCAAAATATAGTTAAAGTAGCGACAGTAAAAGTAGTCGTTGTGCAGATTGGTCCATTTCAGAATAATATATATGATATGTTTTATAATGATTGATCATTAAAGGTAGGGTATGCAAGTTTGAGAAACCGGCTCAAGATACACTTTTTGTTGTATTCCATGGAATGCTCTTAACATCCCGATAGCAATGAATATCTTAAGTGCTTTGACAAAAAATCCATACAAAAATGTAATCTGTGGAAGCCGTAGTACTGTAAAAAGCACGACCAATCATTTTAGCCGGCCCGGCTAAAATAACTGGATGGCCTACCTACCTGTCAGCCTTCCATCTGTGCACAAACTTATCTCGTGCCCTCATTGGTCATGTGCGCGTTCGTGTGTGTTGGAGGAGGGGCTCTATAAGGAAGTGGCAGATTTTCTCCGGTTGTGTATTTTCAAATTCTAGCGATCTCGAGCCGGTTTCTCAAACTTACCTACCCCACCTTTAAGTCACATGCTTCATGTTACGTCAGGATTTATTCGCTGTCTGTTTCCACTGCACTTTGTTGCATTTCGTTTTTATCGAAACGGCAACTTTTTCTACCTTAGCCAAGCGTAAAACATTTACTTCTTTATATTGGCAATTTACATCTAGTTCTGGAGAAGAATGTGAAAATATTACATGTATTAATGTGTGGAAGGTTATATTCTCCTCAGTCACATGCTTCATGTTACGTCAGGATTTATTCTCTGTCTGTTTCCACTGCACTTTGTTGCTGTCATGGCCTCCACCTCTGCCTAGTCTGTCTCTCCCCGTGCGTGTGTGTGTCCACAATCCAATCACCTCTGCTATAAGACTCCGGCCCTGACTCCTCCACTTCGCCATATCGTAGACTCTGTAACCACAGTCAGTCACGTCTCCTGTGCCTGCAGCTTCAAGCCAGCCTGACTCATATCCTGTCTCCAGACCACCTCCAACGTTGGACCCTGTCCCGCACCTCCAGGCTCTTCTCCCTGCACTCTCCAACCTGGTCAGACCTCCGTTCCCTTGGACTCCGTCTACCCTTACGCAAAGAAAATATATTTCCCCATATATTAACTGTCAATATATTGCATTATTTTGTTTTCTGATTTACTGGTTAATTGAAAAGATTTAATAAAGGAAATCTTGCTGTTGGCTACACCAAGTGATACTGATTAATAATCAACATGAAAAACATATTTATTCATATCTACAAAATATATTGAAAATATATTGAAGATATATAGAATAATATATTGTGTTAATATATTACAATATATATATATATTGAATAATATATTGTGATAATATATTGTAATATATGGGATAATACATCAGTAATTGCCGCTTTCCATATATTGAGTAATATATGTAAATATATATAATATATTGGTTGTGTATATATGTGAACATACATTTACTATATATTAACATTTATATGGGGACATGTACTATATATATTCACAAATATATGGGGACATGTATGTACTATATATTCAGTTTTATATGGGGACATGTATGTAGAATATATTCACAATTATATGGGGACATGTACTATATATATGCACAAATATATGGGGATATGTATGTACTATATATTCAGATTTATATGGGGACATGTATGTAGAATATATTCACAATTATATGGGGACATGTACTATATATATTCACAAATATATGGGGACATGTATGCGCTATATATTCAGATTTATATGGGGACATGTATGCAGAATATATTCACAATTATATGGGGACATGTATGCACTATATATATTCAGATTTATAAAAGACCATGTACGTACCATATATTCTGAACATGAGTGCAATATATGTTCACAATGAGGAGAAATGCATGTTCTGATAAAAAAAAATCTTTCATTTAATTTCAAACCTTTATTTATGCAGGTGAATCCCATTGAGATCATTGATCTCTTTTTCAAGGGTGACCTGCTGCAAGTAGGTTCCACATGAATACATATAAACATAACAGAAAAACAAAAAAGGACATCATACAGCATATTTACAGTGACAACAGTTTACATAGCTAGTAACATTTACAGGTTCCAACAGTTTCCGATTGGATAATATCTATCCTTGCTTTAAAAACATTTAGTGGAACCAAATTGCTCAGACTGTTCCAAGTTAGCGGAGCTGCGCATCTAAATGCTATCTTCCCTAAGACAGTCCTAGCAGTTGACACATTTAATAAAACCACAGCATTCGATCTCAGGCAGTAGCCACTTACAATTCGCCGTGAGATCAGGGAGCAGATGTAGGAAGGAAGTTTCCCTAACATGGCTTTGTATATAAAAATGTACCAGTGACTGAGCCTCCGTACAGTTAGTGAAGGCAAACCTGCCCTTGCATACAGGGTACAGTGATGGGTTAATACTTTACAGTTTGTCACAAATCTCAGTGCACTGTGATAGGCGGCATCTAACTTGACCAGGCAATTGGCAGGTGCATTCATATAGATCAGATCACCATAGTCCAGCACAGGTCAAAAGGTCACAGTGACTAGCCTTTTTCTGGCCTCAAGTGAGAAACAGGACTTGTTCCTGGAAAAGAAACCTAGCCTAACCCTCAGTTTTTTAAGCAGGTTATTGACATGAAGTTTAAAAGTGAGACAATCATCAAGCCAGATACCAAGGTATTTGTAACAGGTAACCACTTCAAGTTTTATCCCTTGCGTAGTTACAATATCTAAAACAGGCTCTGGTGTCTTTTTAGTTTTTGAAAAGAGCATTACCTTGGTTTTATCAACATTTAAAAGAAGCTTAAGCGCTGAGAGCTGAGTCTGAATAATGAGAAGCTTAATTTGTTTTTTTCTATCAATGTGTAACAGTTATCAAAATACTCATTAAAAGAAGGACAAGGAAAGAATAAAAGAAAGGGCCTATAAACAACACATTATGTAATGACTCAAGAACATTTTCATGTAATTATGTAATAAAACCCACATTTTGTAATAATCTGCTGCATTCTGTAACAGCCTGAACGCAATATAAAATACATTTCCCTGCATTTTGTAATAAATTATTACATTTTGCAATGGTTATTACAAAATGCGTGAGTTGCCCTTTTAAAAAACTATAATATTCATTATGTAACCATAACCAAACTGTAAATATATCCCAAAATTGATGTTGATATACATGTTGGCTAATGAATATGGTAACACTTGATCTAGTTTTGGCCAATGAAAGATATTCTACTGAAATATTTTTAAATTATGATTAAGGATGATTCATGGTTGAATAAATAAATAAACAGTTGTAATGTTATTGTTTGCAACTCATTTTGTAATAACCACAGCAATATGTAATAATATATTTCAAAATGTGGCGACATGTATTACATATTTGCATTGAACTTGTTTACTACATAATGGGCAAATTATTACAAAAGGAGGTGTTATTACATAATGAAGGGAAAATGTATTACATTTTGTATAGGTATAGTTAATAAATGATGCATTGTTATTTCATACAGGGCCAAAAAGAGCAGTCTGTTATCCTATTTAACAATCTTGTTTTTTGTTTCACCTGGTGACAACTTTAAACATGAGCTGATCACTCATTAAAACAAGGTCCGGAACAGGGCCAAACAGTCTTGTACCCTATTTGATCGTCAATCTTGTTTTTTTCGTGCCTTTACTCACAAATTCTTGTGTTAATGGATGTTCTTATATCTGATGTCTTGGTCCCTGGATGGTGGTTTACTACAGCATCTGTGGAACAGAACAATTACAAATAATTAGAAGTTCACAAAAGACAGCAGGAATTATAACAATATCCATAATATCTATATTAAAGCATGGGCTGGCTTGGTGAATAATGTGGGAATACAAATAGTGGAAGAATAGGCTTTGTACATTTTCGTCTGAGTGTGGCGCTACTGGTTGGTATATTTTATGGAATTTGGACCAAGCATCTGCATCTGTGACAGTTCTGTTTAAAACTTAAAAAAATGTAATTGCATTCATCTTTAAAGGTGGGGTAGGTAAGTTTGAGAAACCGGCTCGAGATACACTTTTTGTTATATTCCATGGAATACTTTTAACATCCCGATAGCAATGAATATCTTAAGTGCTTTGACAAAAAATCCATGAAAAAATATCATCTGTGGAAGCCGTGGTACTGTAAAAAGCACAACCAATCATTTTAGCCGGCCCGGCTGAAATGACTGGATGGCCTACCTGCCTGTCAGCCTTCCATCTGTGCACAAACTTATCTCGTGCCCTCATTGGTCATGTGCGCGTTCGTGTGTGTTGGAAGAGGGGCTCTGTAAGGAAGTGGCACATTTTTTCCGGCTGTGTATTTTCAAATTCTAGCGATCTCGAGCTGGTTTCTCCAAAATTACCTACCCCACCTTTAAAAGACTACTTTTATTGAATGAGAGTTTTACCTAGCACAATGAGGCTGGGGTGGTGGGAAGGGAGAACTGGGCCTCGGCATCGGCAGGAGTGGTAGTCGCCTATGAGTATTAGAATTTAGATGAACAAAGGCATAGAAAAACCCTGAAATATGTACTGACACAAAGCTACAACCCTCGATTTTGTAAGTAGTAGTAGTAAATACATACGTATATACAATATACAACAATACGCATAATGCAATTAGCAGTACCAGTAATAAAATAACTGAATAAATAGTAGTAGAACCTTTATTTAGCCAGGAAAATCAATTAAGAACAAATTCTTATTACAATGATGACCTGACAGGAGGCAAAAGGCGTCCTGAGGGGATGGGGTTTGGGAGGAAAAAAATAAAAAGACAGACTCCGGGCACTACAGAACCCAGGAGACAACACAATGACACAGAGCAGAGATGACAGGCATAGCAGTTAAACATATAAAATCTCTAAAACAATATTGCTGTGGTTCAATCTGTCATTAAAATAATATAGAACATTCATCCATTCAATCCTTCATGGCAAGGATAACTAAGCTGAATAGTGAATAAAGTGATATGTGAAAAGTAAAATGACAGTGAAATTAAATGACAGTGCGTTCCTTACCACTGCGATCTGGCTCCTCTGTCCTCGTATATTTTGGGTCTGATTCCTCACTACTGATGTCTGCCTCTGCATGGGCCCTCTCTCCTTATTTATTCTGTCTCAGTCACCACTGCTATCTGGCTCCTCTGTCCTCTTGACTTGTGGTTCTGCAGGCTTAGTTCGACCTATGAATTTCAACAATGCTCCTGTAAAATATATATATATATAGTATTATGGGTCAACATTAAAATAACATACACTGGAGAGCAAAATGTGAAATGCCATTGACTGTAGGCTACATATTATCCACACATTTGTCAGCAGGGGCAATAACAACTAAAATGTGAACTAACTTGAATGCATTAGTCCACAACACATAGCCTAACGTAGAGTAGAGAATGAATGAATGGTTTCTGCAAAATACACAGAAATAGAAATAAGGTTCAAATTACAATAACTAACCAGACGATGGTTATTAATAATAAGCAACAGCAATACTAATTGTTGCTAAAACACATTAGACACGTTGCAAACACACGGCTAATAAAAGCTAAGTTAGCATCTCATCCACACACTATCATAGCTTAACTTAGCTAACTAGCTAGCATTAGCTCAATTCCTGAACAACATAGAAACTAAAAACGGGACATCAAGACTCATTAACACACTGACTCAGCAGGACACTATGCATACAATCTTATAACATTACCAACACTAAAGATCTGCATATATGCTCACATTCTTCACGAACGCATTCTCTCTGTGACGATGGTAATTATGCATGTGACGATGCGCAATAATCTCCTGAACGCACATGTGTAACCAGCTCGAAGACCCGTAGCTGAACTACTTTAGCTGTCCCTAAATGTGCCTGACTAAAACACGAACGATATAATGCAGATCAAGGAGAACAAGGGGAATTTACAAGACATAGACTAACTGTGGTTACATTATTTAACTAGCTCATCATCGTCACCAGTCAGAAAATGTCCGTTAGCCGTGGGGCTAGTTTTCGCTATGTTAAACTCCATTGACTTATGCTAAAATGTTAGCAATCTAAAGGTCCGCTATTTTTGGCTGTTTTGGGTCGACTTCAGTTGACTGTAACATCGAAAATCTTCGAAATTGAATGTTCACAAAGCTGCGGACCGGTTATACACTCATACACGAGGGAACTAACATAGCTAATTTAACTAACGTTAGCTAATGTAGCTGGTGTAGTGCCGAGAGACGGGACATACGGATTAAGCAACTAGACTACTTATAGTGTACATGCAGAATTATTTCAATTTAAAATAGTTTTAAATGCTCACACACATACCTGACTCTGGTGCTGTATTTTCCTCTCGTTTCTTTTTAATTTTCCGTTTCGAAGTACCTGATGAATGCTTTCTCTTTGACACTCAGCGACAGAATCAACAGACAGAGGCAGCAACGCAGATTTGAATCTGCCAATCAGATCAATCTATTGCTGGAGAGGGGGGGGGGGGCTCCCCGAAATCAGCCGGAAGTGGCGCATTCGAATACTGTTTGGGCTGTCTGCCGTGGATGGGCTGCGTTCCACTCCAAATAGCCGGTCGGCCGTAATATATGCATAGATATATATGCGTGCATATATTCATATATATATGCGTGCATATATGCATATATATATATTTATATATATATATATATATATATATATATGAATATATATATGCGTGCATATATGCACGCATATATGAATATATATATGCGTGCATATATGCGTGCATATATGTGTGTGTCTATATATATTTATAAACTGTATATTATTTTCCATCATTCAATGGACAATTTGTACTTTTTTTATATGTAGGCTACCATCAAACATATGTTCATATATAAAGTGGGTAACTATACAAAACGAAGTGAGATAACTGTTTATGAATATCTGTTCAATTTTATGTAAACTCATGAAAGATAAATGAGTGTTTCAATAAAACTATTACATATAAATGTATAGTGCAGTTTTTGTTTTCATTGCAATATATTTTTTTTATATGTATCAATATATAGCCATACATGGTCCATGCATATATTGCAATATATTTAAAAATATAAGGACTACTTTCCCATATATGGAAATGTATGATCCAATATATTGTATTATATTTACCAATATATTACAATATATTTTTGTTTCATAAGGGATAGCTTCCCTGGCTCAGACCTATGGGCTCAGAACAGTCTCATAATACACACATGCACACAGAAGGATTCACACTTGTATTTCATGATCCGCAAAAGGATTCACACTTGTATTTCCGGATCCACACTTGTGTTTTTCAATGCACACACAAATGTGTTCCGTTTCATATACATGTAAATAAAATCCAAATACAGAAAAAAGTTTTACATATGTATTTTTGATCCTCACATATTTGTTTTCCGTTTAAACCGCTGCACCTGCAAACACAAACCGCTTTCTGTGCATGGATCGCTCTGCATTCGTGTGTGGGTTTTTTGAGACTCCCCTGACGGTGACCCGATTCGTACTTGTAATTTTTTCTATCTATAGCCAATCAGATGTCTCCTCAATTCTAAGCCAATCACATGAGCGCGCCCCCACAAGGGTAGATTTCTTGCGTTCATGACGTAGCGCTTCATGTACGCATTTTGCGCTGTCCGGAGCTGACAGGTCCATGGAGCCTGCCTGCAGGCGCTAATCTCAGGACACCTCCACTCTCAGTACATTGCCACTTTCCGATCAGGAAATGCACGCAAATACAAGCCTTTATATTATTAAGGTACAGTGCCACTTTCCGAACCATTAATGAATGCTTGTGTACACAAAAACGGCAGGCAAAACTGTTTTAAATGTGTGTTTCCTGTATGGCGATCAGCTGCTTTATTTATGTCTGTATGAAGTTGTTGTGAGTGTGGAGGGAGCAGCTACAGGTTAGCTTAGCCTAATCGATCAGTGCACTACGAAGCCAGTGCTAGACAGTGAACTGTCAACGGGGGGAGCCCCGCCGGTCATTATCGGCCGATATTCACTCTTAATAGTTTGATCGGTGCTCTCTATAAAGGCCGATCAGGAGAGCTGGATCTGATCGATATGGACATAAACGCGAGTGAAGTTTTAGCGAGCTGCATGAGAAACTGACGGGCTGTCAGGAGAGAGGGAGGGAGAGAGGAAAAAAGAGATGATCCTTACTCCCGTGTTATTATCCGGTCATAGTCCGGTAATTACCTAACGGAAACGCTGCTACACAATTCTTATTATTATTATTATTGAAACATGACCGGTAAGTTTCAAATTTGTCCGGTAAAATTAAATTCTGTCCGCGGAAACCCTGCTCCGGACTACGCAAAATGCGTATATGAAGTGACATGAACGCAAGAAATCTACCCTCGTGGGGGCGCGCTCATGTGATTGGCTTAGAATTGAGGAGACATCTGATTGGCTATAGATAGAAAAAATTACAAGTACGAATCGGGTGACCGTCAGGGGAGTCTCAAAAAACCCACACACGAATGCAGAGCGATCCATGCACAGAAAGCGGTTTGTGTTTGCAGGTTCAGGGGATTTAAACGGAAAACAAATATGTGAGGATCAAAAATACATATGTAAAACTTTTTTCTGTATTTGGATTTTATTTACATGTATATGAAACGGAACACATTTGTGTGTGCATTGAAAAACACAAGTGTGGATCCGGAAATACAAGTGTGAATCCTTCTGTGTGCATGTGTGTATTATGAGACTGTTCTGAGCCCATACAGACCCCCCTGCCCAGTAATATTCAATAAACGTTATTATTGTGCTTGAAACTCCTGCCTCCTGTCTCTGCTCTGCTCCTGGGTTCCCTGCTAGCCTTAACAGTGGCCAGATTGTACTGTTAATGTCACGATCTGTCTGTGTTGTGTTTTGTCTTGTCTTTTTCTGGTTTCCTGTTTTGTTTTGAAATGTTTTCCTCGTGTCTTCTCTGTTCCTTCTTCCTGTGTTTGCCTTCCTGTCTTAGTTTCCCTGGTGTGTCTGATTGTTTGATTGTGTTCACCTGTTGCCCTTGTGTTTCTGCCTCCCTTACCCCAGCTGTGTCTCGTCTTGTGATTACCCCTCTCTGTATTTAGTCTTGTCTCTTCCTGTGTTCCCCTGTCGGTTCATTGTTTGTTTCTCCTGTCTCCCACCATGTTGGTCACGGTCAGTTTTCTGTAGAACCTATGTATTTCATGCCATGCTATTGATAAGCTTTAAGAATAAAGCTCGTTTTTGTTTCGAGACCGTTTACCTTTTCTGATAGTCTGCATTTGGGTCCTACCCTTCCACGCATTCCTTACAGAATGAACCGACCAAATATGGACCCAGCGGATTTTGAAGATTTTAAGGTAGATCTGTTCGATCTAGACTTTACCCTTCAATGTTACTATGTCGAGTGGAGTGGAACCTCGTCAAGAAAGGACAAAGAGGCTATCCTCAAGAAGGCACAGATGGCGGTGTCTAACATGCCATGGCTGAGGAGCTCGTTGCCTGAATGGCTCAGAGTTTTTGCACGTAGCCCCGAGTGCCAGTCTCCATTCTCTGACCCTTTTTTGGGATCCCGTCTGGCGTTTGGAGGTCCACGGAGCCTCCAAAAGACCTCAAAGAAACGCAAGGTCAGGAAGCCAGCTCATAATCCAGTACCGGTCCACACAGCCATGGATCCGTGCACCAGTACTCGCCCACACAGCCATGCTTCCGTGTTCGATTACCTGGCTCACACAGTCAGGTTCCAGGCTTCTGTTCCATGCCCAGCAGCCAGGGTGCCTGCTCCAGTACCGGCCCACACAGTCATGGTTCCGTGCACCAGTACAGCCCCACACAGTCATGGTACCGTGCTCCAGTACCATCCCACACAGCCATGGTTCCGTGTTCCGGTTCTGGCCCCAGCAGCCATGGTTCCAGCCCCAGTTCCGGCCCCAGCAGCCATGGTTCCGGCCCCAGTTCCGGCCCCAGCAGCCATGGTTCCGGCCCCAGTTCCGGCCCCAGCAGCCATGGTTCCGGCCCCAGTTCCGGCCCCAGCAGCCATGGTTCCGGCCCCAGTTCCGGCCCCAGCAGCCATGGTTCCGGCTTCAGTTTCGGCTCCAGTACTGGCTCCCCGGCCGACGCCAGCCCCCCGTGTCCTGTCGGTGGTCCGGCCGACTCCAGCACCTCGTGTCCTGTCGGTGGTCCGGCCGACTCCAGCACCTCGTGTCCTGTCGGTGGTCCGGCCGACTCCAGCACCCCGTCTCCTGTCGGTGGTCCGGCCGACTCCAGCACCTCGTGTCCTGTCGGTGGTCCGGCCGACTCCAGCACCTCGTGTCCTGTCGGTGGTCGGCCGACTCCAGCACCTCGTGTCCTGTCGGTGGTCCGGCCGACTCCAGCACCCCGTGTCCTGTCGGTGGTCCGGCCGACTCCAGCACCTCGTGTCCTGTCGGTGGTCCGGCCGACTCCAGCACCTCGTGTCCTGTCGGTGGTCCGGCCGACTCCGGCCCCCCGTGTTTTGTCAGTGGTTCGGCCCACTCCAGCCCCTCGTGTTCTGTCGGTGGTCCGGCCGACTCCAGCACCCCGTGTCCTGTTGGCTCTATGGCCGACGCCTACCCCATGTCCTGTGATGTTGGAGGTCCCGCCGACTACTCTTCTGCCGGGGGGTCCTGCCAACCCTATGTCCTGTGATGTTGGAGGTCCGGCCGACTACTCTCCTGCCGGGGGTCCTGCCAACCCTATGTCCTGTGATGTTGGAGGTCCCGCCGACTACTCTCCTGCCGGGGGTCCTGCCAACCCTATGTCCTGTGATGTTGGAGGTCCCGCCGACTACTCTCCTGCCGGGGGTCTTGCCAACTCCATGTCCTGTCCTGTTGGGGGTCCCGCCGACACCTGTCCTGCCAGGGGTCCTGCCAAATCCATGTCCTGTCCTGTTGGGGGTCCCGCCGACACCTGTCCTGCCAGGGGTCCTGCCAACTCTGTGTCCTGTCCTGTTGGAGGTCCCGCCGACACCTGTTCCACCGGGGGTCCTGCCAACTCTGTGTCCTGTTCCGTTGGGGGTCCAGTCGACACCAGCCCATGTCATGTTCAGGACCCCGTCTACGCCTGTCCCGTCGGCTCCGGTTCCTGTCCGGCCGATACTGGTTCCTGCTCGTCCTCCGGAGCTGTCCCGTCGGCGCCTTCCTGCCCGGCCTCCGGAGCTGTCCCGTCGGCGCCTTCCTGCCCGGCCTCCGGAGCTGTCCCGTCGGCGCCTTCCTGCCCGGCCTCCGGAGCTGTCCCGTCGGCGCCTTCCTGCCCGGCCTCCGGAGCTGTCCCGTCGGCGCCTTCCTGCCCGTCCTCCGGAGCTGTCCCGTCGGCGCCTTCCTGCCCGTCCTCCGGAGTTGTCCCGTCGGCGCCTTCCTGCCCGTCCTCCGGAGCTGTCTCGTCGCCGCCTTCTTGTTCGCCCTCGAGCCCGGCCTCCTGAGTTCTCCAGCCGCGGTCTTCGCCCTCGGGCTCGGCCTCCTGATTCTTCCAGCCGCTGCCTTCGCCCTCGAGCCCGGTCCCCTGAGAGCCGCTGCCTTTGCTCTCATGCCCGGCCCCCTGAGTTCGCCCGCTGTGGCCGTCGCCCCTTTTTGGACTCTGCCTTGCCCCCGGGCCGTCCGCCCGGGACCCCTTTCGGGCCCGTCCTCCGGACCCCCTCCACCCACCCTTTTTGAAGTGTTAGACTATGTTTTTTGGGACGTCTGGGATCCGTCCCTTGAGGAGGGGGTTATGTCACGATCTGTCTGTGTTGTGTTTTGTCTTGTCTTTTTCTGGTTTCCTGTTTTGTTTTGAAATGTTTTCCTCGTGTCTTCTCTGTTCCTTCTTCCTGTGTTTGCCTTCCTGTCTTAGTTTCCCTGGTGTGTCTGATTGTTTGATTGTGTTCACCTGTTGCCCTTGTGTTTCTGCCTCCCTTACCCCAGCTGTGTCTCGTCTTGTGATTACCCCTCTCTGTATTTAGTCTTGTCTCTTCCTGTGTTCCCCTGTCTGTTCATTGTTTGTTTCTCCTGTCTCCCACCATGTTGGTCACGGTCAGTTTTCTGTAGAACCTATGTATTTCATGCCATGCTATTGATAAGCTTTAAGAATAAAGCTCGTTTTTGTTTCGAGACCGTTTACCTTTTCTGATAGTCTGCATTTGGGTCCTACCCTTCCACGCATTCCTTACAGTTAAGGCTAGCAGGGAACCCAGGAGCAGAGCAGAGACAGGAGGAAAGAGTTTCAAGCAAAATAATAACGTTTATTGAATATTACTGGGCAGTAGGCAAGGGGGTCTGGGCCAGGGAAGCTAGACTGAGTCCAAGGGAGAGGGGAACGGAGGTCTGACCAAGTTGGAGAGTGCAGGGAGAAGAGCCTGGAGGAGCGGGACAGGGTCCAACGTTGGAGGTGGTCTGGAGACAGGATAGGAGTCAGGCTGGCTTGAAGCTGCAGGCACAGGAGACGTGACTGACTGTGGTTACAGAGTCTACGATATGGCGAAGTGGAGGAGTCAGGGCCAGAGTCTTATAGCAGAGGTGATTGGATTGTGGACGCCACACACACACACACACACACACACACACACACACACACACACACGGTGGAGGCCATGACAGTTGCATGTTGTTTTATTCGAATCAGAAGATGTTTCGTGTAAGACACATGCTTCATGTTACGTCATTTTGTACAAGATAATAAAGTAAGAGTATGTATCAAATATGTTGTTTGTTTTTATTTTAATATATTGAAAGTTGACATAGTAATAATGGCTGAAAATGTTTAATTAAATTCAACTTAATTTTTGTATGTAGAAATTAAACTATTGAATTGATCTGAATGTACAAAAAGAAAAAAGGTTACTGTTACATAATCCATTTTAGTATACTTAACATGGGTTTAGTGAGTACATTTTACTCGGAATAGTTGAGGTGAAAATTATCAGTATAACTCAATTGAAATTACTCAAAATAGTTTAACTGAAAATTATCAGTATAATTAAGTTGAAATTACTCAAATAATAAGTACAGTGAACTTAAAAATAATAATAATCTGGATTTAGATAACTTTGTTTCGTGCAACCACTTACCTTAATAAAATTAAGTAAATTCAACATAACAATTTTTTCAGTGCTTCGGTTCATGTTAATTTACAAACTCTTCAACTACAACCGTAGTTATATGTAAAAATATGTTAGAAGGCCTCACGAAATACTTTAATGTAAATTAAAATGTAAATGAGAAGGAATGTGTGTATATTAACTGTGGGTTTTTCTCTGGAAGTTTTTCCTTGTACGATGTGAGGGTCAAAGGACAGATGATGCCGTTTTTCTCATACTGATATTCCGCTATGCACGCTAGGATTTGGTGTTTATGCGATGTGAAATCCGAAAACATTTAAAAAAAATTAAATAATACATTATTCCGAGTGTGCTTGCTTTTCTCTTTGAAAGTCATCACATAACGGCATTGTAATACACGTTTCAGCTGCATTAAATATTACATATCTGCCGTAGTTAACTATTTATAGAGCCCTGATGACAAGACTTCTAGACAAACAGGAACTGCCGCCAAAACTGAAAACTTGACGTGGATCTTAAATATATAAGCAATTAAACAACATCTTACATTTCTTTTCACACAATACGTCTCCTTGCAGTATCAACACTAATTCGGCTGACTTTTATATTTGATCCAATTGGTAGATAGGCTGTATTTACACCATAACGGTGCACAGCTGATAGAAAGGGACACCTACTGGTTAAAGCACGTTATTGCATTTTATAATTGTGTTATTAGATATTAATAGGAGGATGTGCAAAACAGACAAACTAATAAGGCTTTATTTAAACATTAAAGAATACTTTAGGTTAAGGTCTTCTTTTGAATAAGAAAAAAGCTTTTGGGGTATAGAAGATGAATATGGAGGGATGAAACCCTCTTTGATGATCACACATGCAGTGATGCAGTGTTTTTCAGGTCTCAGGCTCGAAAATGACATTCCCAGAACAAATGACCATATCTTCCCTTCTAAAAGGGTTAAATTAATAATCTTTATTCTCAAAGTAATGATAAACCTGTGAGTTGGATGTAGAGAAGTCAGAATCAATATAGATGTTTTTTATTTTAAAGAAAATTCAGATTTTACATAGTAAAAAACTGTAGATTATAGTGTCCGTCCAAAAATTCTTTTTTACTTATAGTGAAAACTACCCTTGGATGATGGGTTAGTAGACTAAAAGCTTTAGGAATCCAAAGTACAACATATAATAAGTACCCTGTATCAAGATTGATGCAAAATAAGTGAAATTTGACCTTTTTAGAGAGATTTAGCCAAAAAAACCCACTTCTGGGGTCATTTGGGTGGATTTGACCTATCTCTGGCCCCCCTTGCTCGATTTTGATGAATGAAATCTCTTTATAACCGCTAGAGCCAATGGAATCGAGGGAGTTCTATACACACCAAAACGTTAACAAATAAGGAGTGAGAGTGAGCATTACCAAAACCGGAAGCTGCATACACTCTGGTGGCTACCATTAGCAGCTAACTTTTCCGCTCCGATTTTTACATAAAAAATGGAATTATGGATTATAAATAATTTTTTAAAAGGCACAGGTACATTATCAACCTATGGATCAACAGTTGTAGAATTTTTTTTTTTCGTTTTAATGCCATTGAACACGTCTTTTGACCTAATTGACAGCTACGGTGAGACGATCTGCCGTAAAAGCTCCGTAAAGGTACGTGTTGTGATGTCTGTGTTTGCTTCCCCTGTCGCAAGTTCGGATCGCTCAGTGATGATACTATAACTAAATAATCTGTGGAGTCTCAGCTTTAATAGGCTATATTGTATGTGCAGCTACGATAAGTAATAAGGGTATCTTTATCTTGAATTGTGTGCCGCAGTGCGTTAGAATTTTTTCGCTCAGGGGTCATTTAGACCCTGCTTATGAGACTTGTGTTTTGTTTTGGTAAAAATGGTTCATATCTTCAGTTAGCTGAGATTCTTCCCGTTAATCTGGTGCTACACATTAATAGTTTCATAAATGTTAAGAAGCCCTGAGACATTATCTCGAAAACAAAACGGTGGGAGGGGTCCAATGGGGGGACCGCCGTGCTTAAGAGGTTAACATTGCAGGAAAGCAATATATTAGACGTTAAGTACTTTGTCAGGCTTAATATTTATCTGTAGATACAAATTTCACTGTGTGTGCTGTGTGCTCTGCATCACTGCATGTGTGATCATCAAAGAGGGTTTCATCCCTCCATATTCATCTTCTATACCCCAAAAGCTTTTTTCTTATTCAAAAGAAGACCTTAACCTAAAGTATTCTTTAATGTTTAAATAAAGCCTTATTAGTTTGTCTGTTTTGCACATCCTCCTATTAATATCTAATAATACAATTATAAAATGCAATAACGTGCTTTAACCAGTAGGTGTCCCTTTCTATCAGCTGTGCACCGTTATGGCGTAAATACAGCCTATCTACCAATTGGATCAAATATAAAAGTCAGCCGAATTAGTGTTGATACTGCAAGGAGACGTATTGTGTGAAAAGAAATGTAAGATGATGTTAATTGCTTATATATTTAAGATCCACGTCAAGTTTTCAGTTTTGGCGGCAGTTCCTGTTTGTCTAGAAGTCTTGTCATCAGGGCTCTATAAATAGAGTTAACTACGGCAGATATGTCATATTTAATGCAGCCGAAACATGTATTACAATGCCGTTATGTGATGACTTTCAAAGAGAAAAGCAAGCACACTCGGAATAATGTATTATTTAATTTTTTTTAAATGTTTTCGGATTTCACATCGCCAAATCCCAGCGTGCATAGCGGAATATCAGTATGAGAAAAACGGCATCATCTGTCCTTTGACCCTCACATCGTACAAGGAAAAACCCACAGTTAATATACACACATTCCTTCACATTTACATTTTAATTTACATTAAAGTATTTCGTGAGGCCTTCTAACATGTTTTTAAATATAACTACGGTTGTAGTTGAAGAGTTTGTAAATTAACATGAACCGAAGCTGTTGCCTGTTGCAATATACAGTCTATGGTTGCTACAGAGGATTGTGGGTAATCTAATGTCTTCGGCCATCCAAAACTCATAGAAAACTACTTGTTTCTCAGAATTGAAGGGGAAAACGTGACAAAAGCATTGTACACACACTAAAACCTATCAATGTTGTGTAATTAACAAGGATAATCTGGTGTTTTTGAGTTGATGAGTTAGTGGAGATATCACTGTCAAATCAATCGACAGTAAGGGTTACTTCCGGGTGTACAATTCTCCGTTATCCAATGGGAATGGACGCTCACATTGCCTTTAACAGCCTCCGACACAAACGAATGCCGTGCTTCCATGAGCGTCAAATCCCGCCGCAGATGGGAATACATTGCAATCAGTTGAAAGCTATTTGCGTCTGTTTCTGAAGCTGAAGGAGCCTAGGAGCGTCCCAACTGCACGCCTCGGGACCCTGACCAAGCGTCGCTCCTGGACGTTTATGGAGTGAGAGTGTGTTGGTTTCTTCTGTTCTGAAATGGAATATATTTGTTACATATTCATAGAATTTTAGATTTTTTGATTTGATTTCGGATTTTTGAATGGGAGAAGTAGTAGATAGAAAACATAGCAAACACTAATTATTCAAAGTAGAGTATTTTATTTTATATACGGTAATACTAAGGAGGCATAGGCCTATATGATTATAATGTTTGACATTATTGATATTAAAAAAGTGATTTGTTTGCCATGTCATTCGTGTGTTTTTCTTATCAGAAAGTGAAGTTATTTATTTGTAAGCTCCAAATCCTAATTTTTCCCTCAATGGCCTTTGTGCCCTGGCATGTGGCCTTTGTGCCCTAAAGAAATGTGTGACACCAAAGGCCAAATGGCCTTGCCCCTAAAATGACGAAATTCCAAGCCTGATGCAGAGACAAAAATATACTGTTGTTATACTTTTATTTTTCTCCCCAAAAAATTGGTGCAACATTCATGCAGAACAAATAGTAACAGTTGCGTAAACAAAAATGATGCCTCAAACACAGTAAATGTAAAAGAAAACTTTGAGGAAAACAGAGGAGAGAAAAGTGCTAAGGGTGCATCTCGCCGCCTAGCTGGGTCTTGCCACAGCACCTCATCCACATCACAAGCAATATCTTCCCTGGCTAAACATCGAGGGAAGAAGCGTCTTGAGTGTCTTATCCATCCCTGGATTCATCACCTCTTCCATTGCCTCCAAAAGAGTCAAGCGCTTGTATGGCTGACGGTCATACACCTTTCACCGCCATGCCGAAAATAACTCTTGTATCGGATTTAGAAAGGGAGAGTAGGGTGGAAGATACTGAAGCAGAAATTGTGGGTGGTCAACGAACCAGTTTTGGATGGTGGCTGCTCGATGAAAGCTGACATTGTCCCATACAATTACGTATCTGAGTTGCAAAAAAACTGTATGTATAATGACTAACTGCACTCAAAACAACATCCATTCTTATCGAAACACACATTTTGCACCAAATGGCACACACTTAATTTATAGTACAAGACGCTGTTTTCAACTAACTACACTGTGGTGCTCAATCTAAAGCACACATACTTTTATGGGCTTTTTTCTGTATGTAGAAAATTATGCACGCCAGAAAAATGTGTAGAAACACCAATATTTTGTTGAAACAAAACATTTGTATTTCTCTCCACAACAAAATGTAGCACAGCAAACAAAGTTGCAGTTGTGTGAACCAAAAGTATGCCCTCTATCGGATACAGTAAATGGAAAAGACAGCTTTAACCGTTATGCTGCAAATAAACTCTTCAATTGACTTCAGTTCATCCTCCCTCTCTCTCTCTCTCTCATCCTCCCTCTACCTCTTCCTCTTGCTGCTATCCATATATCCATTGTTGTTGTAAAAAGTTCTTACATGAAGCCTTTTTCTAGTGCTTACATCCTGCACACACACACACACACACACACACACACACACACACACACACACACACACACACACACACACACACACACACACACACACACACACACACACACACACACACACACACACACACACACACACACACACACACACACACACACACACACACACACACACACACACACACACACACACACACACACCCAGGGTCTGTGCAGGGGGTGATGAGTCTAGGTGGGTGTTTTCCACATCGCTTAAACCCAATGCAGAATTATTCAGTATGCATGCAGAGAACACAGATTTTCTTCTTCTACTAAAAAAACACAAATGATTGTGCTTCCGTTAAAATGTTTTAGATGTATAATAAGATGTGAAGTGCTTTGTAACTTTGACCCGCTTGACTGAATACACAAAAAACAATGAAGAAAGTTGAACCAATAAACTAACACAAACTAACTGTATCACTATAACATGATGATGATGGTGATGAAGAATGCATCTAACGTTCCGCTGTTCATTAAAAAAATTAAAAATCATGCTCTTACTTTGAAAACCATGCGGAAATGTCGTCATCAGCAGGCCATCACGTGGTTTCCGAAAATAACCGAGTGACACGAGTACATTTTAGCCGAGACCGGCGGAAAGTTTGTCTCAAAACTCTGTGTGTAAAAAGACGATCCACAAGCAGAGATTTGAGATCCACAAGCAGAGATTTGAGATCCACAAGCAGAGATTTGAGATCCACAAGCGCATTTTTGGTCGACAAATACAAAATTGATTCACAAATGCCTGATCGAAAGTTGTAAATGTTAAAGAGACATTCAAAGATCTTTTTTTAATTTGTAAAAACATTTAGCATATTTGCAGAACCGTTTTACAATAAATTTGCTAATTTATTTGTGAGTTTGCAAATCTTTTAAATGCATTTGTGGATGGTGTTTTACATTTACAAATCACATATTTACACACAAATTATTTTTATGTTCACACAAATAATTATGAGACATATCTAAGCCCATAGATGTGACCATTATCCTGCTTAAAACAATCGTTATTCATTGTTTTCACATCAAAACATTTCTAATCCCATTATTGTGGTGGAAAGCCAGCTGAAACAACATTCTGCTTTGTTTCATTTCAAATGATTCACTGCTTGAGTCATTGCAGCAATGCTGAACTATTTTCAAATCTGCATGACAGTTTATGGTATAACAACATGCAACATTTTCATTCAAACTATCTTGTGGTCAACCCACTCTCTTCAGTCTGCGTACAAATGACACGACTTTACACATTGGAAATGCGTGCAATAGATACGCAGAAGTCCGATTTTGCGTGCATATGATACGCTAACCATTCCCCCCATTGAGATCTGAGGCCGAGTTTTGCGTGCATATGATACTCCCACGTTACGTTTGTTATGAACGTATCTCAAATACGTTTATTTTCTACACATCTTTGCCATTTATTGTCTTGCTTATAATAATGATAATAGTCATTTATAAATATAATTTTAGAGCACACATTTGAAATCGAGAATCGGGCTCGATATATGGTTAAATTAAAATCAGTAGGCGAGGCTGTAATTTCGCCAGCTGTTACTCTCATGAGCGAGGCAGAAAATAATAGTTGTATCATGCCAAAAAGCTGCTGTGTCGTTTATTGCACCTCAAACATTAAAACAAATCCAGAGTTACGTGTTTCTGTACTTCCTCTAAGAACAAAGGACAGTAACAGAAGAGCTCTGTGGCTTCAGGCTTGATCGCCGTTCAAATGACAGCGTTGGTTTCCCCAAAAGTGGGCGGGGCTGTAAAGTGACGTAGATTTTACTCTCATCTATTATTCAAAACCATTCTATTTATTCTAACGTAAATTACATGCCAGTGTTTTATCTTTTTATTTATTTGTTTTTATTTTAAATCGTATAATGTCGGACTTTTTTGCCGTCTGTGAGGAAAAGAAATGGGGCTTAGAGCCTCAAAATACTGAAATCTGTATTTTTTTCAATCTTTTTTTCCTTCTAATTTGTTATTATTTTCTAAATAACACTGTTATTTACTCAACAATAACACACAATTATCCTTGTTTTTATTTATTCGTTTAATTCTATAATCTTGGGCTTTTTAGCATGCTTTTTAGCCGTAAATAAAGTCACCGGAAACAGACGTAGGCCTATAAGGGACATTTCGAGCGATACACACCACACACCCACTGAACTGATTACCCAAGATCCTCAGCTTGAAGCTCGTTGATTGGATGTTTTAGCCGCAATGCACGTTGGGATATGGTGTTAATGCGATATGATATCCGAAAACATTTAAAAAAGAAAATAATAATAATACTTTATTCCGAGTGTTCTTGCTTTTCTCTTTGGAAGTCATCACATAACGGCATTGTAATACACAGTTCGGCTGCATTAAATATTACACATCTGCCGTAGTTCTGTATTTATAGAGCCCTGATTAGAAGACTTCTGGACAAACAGGAAGAACTGATACCAAAACTGAATATGTGACGTGGATCATAAATATATCAACAATTAAACAACATCTTACATTTCTTTTCACACAATATGTCTCCTTGCAGTATCAATAGTAATTCGGCTGACTTTTATATTTGATCCAATTGGTAGATAGGTTATATTTACACCATAACGGTGCACAGCTGATAGAAAAGGACTTGTAGTTTTTAAAGATATTACTGATTTTCTTTGAATATAAGAATGTAAATACAGATGTAGCAGTTTATTTCAGACCCCAGCTTACAGCTTCCTGCCTGCTACCTGCCAGTTACCTGCCTAAGACCTGCCAAAGACCAGTATCTGGGAATGTTAAGCCCTCCCACTATTTTCCAAGAGGGCGTTGCCAGATTTTCAATTTCAGGATTTAACCAGGAGATGGCGCTTCATTCACAAATACAGGAAGACAGCTTTTCATGGACTTTCAGTTTTGTTTAGAAGAGCATTTGAACACATCAATATTTTAGATCAAATAAAGCATATCTAATCTTGTAATTCAATAATATATAGTCTTTATATATTAAATAACTATGGCCAAACTAAGACTTAGTTTTTCAAAAGAGAAAATGCAGATATTATATAAAAAACTCAAGTTAAAATCTTGTTTTTAATGCCCCAAGAGCAATAAAAACACTTGTTAAAAAAATCCTGAGTGAGGCTTTCATAAATTGCATTTAGCTGACGCTTTTATCCAAAGCGACTTACTATTTAATAAATGATAAATGATTATCCATAACAAATATGACTGATGTGTGATTATTATTCATGCTATATACTGATAGGGCTAAGTAAGCAATCAATCCTGCAAATTAACCCTTAGTTGTTCAATATATTTATTCAGACAATGTGAGTAGAAATACAGAAATTCTGCTCCCACCTAAGGCCAACGTTGCAATATTACAACATTTCCCTAAAAACTTACCAAAACGTAAACATTTTTAAAACTCTTTCATTTCTGCTCCAGAGGCTATACAACAACATCTGAAAGGTCAAAAAAACAAACAGGGCTAGACAGCCATTTGTAACATATGGGAGAATGGTGAAAAGAACCAACTGGACTGGGACCAATGGGAAAATGCCTCTTCCCCTCAATGTGAAGCAAAAGATTGAGTCCTATGTTTCCAATCGGTTCCCAAATGTGAACATTATTTTGTATTTTTATTAAATTTGACAATGTCAATTTCACTTTCCACTATGTACAGGTATCTTGGGTCAGTCTTGTCTTCCAAAAATCAGGAAGTAAAGTCAAGATGTGAACTCAACACGTAGTCACTCAGAGGGGGGGTACTAATTATTTTCAAATGCATATAGGCAATGCTATCCATTTACATGTACTGTAGGCAACACTGCTCTTTCAGTCAAGAATTAGATTTTGAATGGGATGGGGAGACGCTCTGCCAACACTGACCCAATCTTCTGCTCCTTACAGCCCACTGCCTGTGTTTTAACATGTTTTAACATGTTCTTTTGTTTTGTTTTATTTGTTTTGTTTTAATGTTCTGTATTTTAAATTGTTTTATTTAAGTATCCCAGTAATGTATGTTGCATGTTTTAAATGTATTGTATTTACATGTTTAAAATTAAATGTGTTTTAGATTGACTTTTAAAATCTGTCCAGGGACTAACTACAGATGAAAAATAGCCTCTTGGCTAACTCTGGCACATTTACAGAAATGTTCATTAATGTGCACTGTCCCTGTTAAATAAATGAATAAATAAATAAAAACACCATTGCCACCGGTCATTCCAGTGCCAGTGGTCACTCCAGGGTCGGCGAGACGTGTGGGATTAAAAATTCATTCGCAGAAATGTAAAGTGATCTGACTAAGTTCTATTCATATTCTTGATGGGAAGAGCAGTGTAAATGGGTGGCCTATATGCATTTGAAAAGCAATATAAATCACACAGTTAGTATACAATAGGTTTTAAAGGCACCATCGATAACCATTGCCCTTCTCCAATTCAAACCATGTACTATGTATGTACAGGTATCTTGGGTCAGTCTTGTCTTCCAAAAATCAGGAAGTAAAGTCCCTGGTTTGTGACAAGATGTGAAGTCAACAGGTATTCACTCAGAGGGGGGTAGGTACTAAATGCCACCCATTTACATGTAGGCAAACAAAGTCAAAAATCAACATACAGTAGGGGGGTGGGGGATGGTGAACGGTATGGTCAATGTTTGTAAACACAATCCCCAGGATGTGTCCTAATCAAACCAAAATAGAAAATGCAGATATTACACTCATAAAAGAAATGGTAGACATATCAGTAGCCTACTCTTAGTGCCAAGTTGTCTCAGACAATCTGCATTTCCTAATGTGGGACAGTTCTGTGCAAAATGTGGGACACTGAAAAGTCTATGTTAAAAAGCCTCAGTCACCTTAATTCATGTAATAAAAACATCTCAGGTCAGTAACACTGAAAGCTAAATGTGCAATACCATGTTCAGCTATGTTACTATTTATAATGTTATTGTTGTTACAACAGAAGATGTTTTTCTTTATATTGAAGTTAAATGCATCAATCTGGTGCACTTAAGAGATTTATGGATACCGCTGGAAAAAGCTGCAGTACATATGCCGAGCCTGTACGTAGCGCTGTAACTTCCTCCACAAAAGCAGCCTTCTGTTTATTCAACGTGGTGAGGGCCGAGGGAACCGGGCAGAGTTTTTCGCCGGTCAACGTGTGTTAAAGTTTAAATCTTCCTTATTGAGCTTTAAAACAAATGAATAAGGACTATATATAATAATAAAATACACGGAGCCTGGCCTCTCTTTGTCCTCCCTCTCTTCTGACAGCGTCAGTGTCTGTCTCATGCAGCAGCTGATCCAGTAATGAGTGACCCGGCCGACAGTCAAAATAAACATTTATAACTAGTTTAGGTTGTTTGAGAGGTAATTAAAATAGCTAAGGGTGATGATCTGACTTGAAGTGTGAGTTTTCCTCCTCCCGCTGCATCACAGCATATACTGTACAGCACTTTGGCAACTGAAGATGTTTTTCTTTATATTGAAGTTAAATGTATCAATCTGGTGCACTTTGAGGGCAAAATTAAGAGATTTATGGATACAGCTCTCAACACTCATATGAAACAGAACTGTTATAATAATGATGAGAAACTATGAAATAAGAAATGAATCAAATTAAAATGTAATTATCATATCATATATTATATAGTGTATTGTGTTATTAAGTAATATCATACATTAACCCCATTATAGCAGATGCCACATTGAATGGATGAACACATTTATGCATCAATAATTACAACAGAGTATTTCTAAATACAAGCTGTAAAAATACTTATATGTATTTAATACTAATAACATAATGATTAATTTCAGATGATAATACTTTTCAGTGTAGCAGCTGATCCAGTAATGAGTGACCCGGCCGACAGTAAAAATAAACATTTATAACTAGTTTAGGTTGTTTGAGAGGTAATTGAAATAGCTAAGGGTGATGATCTGACTTTTATCTGACGGATATCATATCGTATTAACACCATATCCCAACGTGCATTGCGGCTAAAACATCCAATCAACGAGCTTCAAGCTGAGGATCTTGGGTAATCAGTTCAGTGGGTGTGTGGTGTGTATCGCTCGAAATGTCCCTTATAGGTCTACGTCTGTTTCCGGTGACTTTATTTACGGCTAAAAAGCATGCTAAAAAGCCCAAGATTATAGAATTAAACGAATAAATAAAAACAAGGATAATTGTGTTTTATTGTTGAGTAAATAACAGTGTTATTTAGAAAAGAATAACAAATTAGAAGGAAAAAAAGATTGAAAAAAATACAGATTTCAGTATTTTGAGGCTCTAAGCCCCATTTATTTTCCTCACAGACGGCAAAAAAAGTCCGACATTATACGATTTAAAATAAAAACAAATAAATAAAAAGATAAAACACTGGCATGTAATTTACGTTAGAATAAATAGAATGGTTTTGAATAATAGATAAGAGTAAAATCTACGTCACTTTACAGCCACGCCCACTTTTGGGGAAACCAACGCTGTCATTTGAACGGCGATCAAGCCTGAAGCCACAGAGCTCTTCTGTTACTGTCCTTTGTTCTTAGAGGAAGTACAGAAACACGTAACTCTGGATTTGTTTTAATGTTTGAGGTGCAATAAACGACACAGCAGCTTTTTGGCATGATACAACTATTATTTTCTGCCTCGCTCATGAGAGTAACAGCTGGCGAAATTACAGCCTCGCCTACTGATTTTAATTTAACCATATATCGAGCCCGATTCTCGATTTCAAATGTGTGCTCTAAAATTATATTTATAAATGACTTATCATTATTATAAGCAAGACAATAAATGGCAAAGATATGTAGAAAATAAACGTATTTGAGATAGCAAAATGCTCAGATAGCAGCACACAGATTTATTAAAAGGACACTTTTCTTTAAACATGTAATTGACTCCAGCTCTGACCCTTCCAACACGAAGCTGTTGAAATCTGTCACACATGTTGAAGAGAGATTTGAACAAATATTATTATTTAATACCATTCCAAACACACAATTAATATGCTCTCCTCAAAGCAACTAGACTCCAGTCAGACAAACTGTGTAATTACACTTAGTTTACTATCCGTTAACCTGTTCCACTCTGAGCCTGTTTTTCAGGTCTCAGGCTCGAAAATGACATTCCCAGAACAAATGACCATATCTTCCCTTCTAAAAGGGTTAAATTAATAATCTTTTCTCAAAGTAATGATAAACCTGTGAGTTGGATGTAGAAGTGTCAGAATCAATATAAATGTTTTTTATTTTAAAGAAAATTCAGATTTTACATAGTAAAAAACTGTAAATTATAGTGTCCGTCCAAAAATTATTTTTTACAGATAGTGAAAACTACCCTTGGATGATGGGTTAGTAGACTAAAAGCTTTAGGAATCCAAAGTACAACATATAATAAGTACCCTGTATCAAGATTGATGCAAAACAAGTGAAATTTGACCTTTTTAGAGAGATTTAGCCAAAAACTGGGCCATCTGGGGTCATTTGGGTGGATTTGACCTATCTCTGGCCCCCCTTGCTCGATCTGGTTGGTTGACATACCCTTGTGACCGTTAGAGCCAATAGAATCGAAGGAGGATACTTACATAGACACACATTGTAAAGAAAAAATGTTGCCGCTTCGCGTGTGGAAAGCGAAACTAAACTGGAGGAATGTCTCCTTCTGGAGTTTGGAAACTAAAACGCAGTTGTATTGCTTATGGATTATCAGAAATAATTTCAAAGAAGGCACAGACACATAGGATGAACCTATGGATTAACTGCAGCAGCATCGTTTTTTTTATCGTTTTAATGCCATTGAAGACCACTTTTGACCAAGGTAAGATATATTTACGTGTTTAGCTTCTTGGCTCCACATGTGATGATGTACGCTTTCGTTGATAGCGTCGCGAATGTTTATCACTGAGTGTTGAGGTGGGCACCGTTAGATTCAGTGTCTCCAGGACACCAAAAAATAGTGTTTGGTTGTGCATCTAGGATAAGTAATAAGGGAGTTCTGAGTGAGTTTATGTGTCTTTGTCGGTCCCGTTTTTTCGATCGAGGCTAATTCAGAGGCTGAGTGCTAGCATTGTGGGTTTTTTTTGAAAAAAAAAATTAAAAAGATCAGTTAGCTGAGTTTCTTCCCGTTACATGGATATAACACATTCATAGTTTTATTCAATATTAAGATTCCTTAGACGTTGTTTCCTGCAAATGACGCGTTTATCCGCCCGGTACCGGGGGGAAGGCGTGAAACAGGTTAAAACAAGAGAGCAGAGTCTTTCCAGTGTTCTAAGAGGCAGAAGCAGTGGTTTGAAAGAGAATTTCATTAGAATTACCTCTTTCATTAAGACCTCTGCATGTCTTTCCCTCTCAGCCCTGCAGTATACCTAAAAGCCCATTCCCATTCATTATTTCCAGATTGTTTACTCTACTTCTGCCCTAGCTTCCCAGCCTCTGTTCTGCCTGTCTGACAGCGCCTGCCCTCAGCCTGTCCTCTTCTGGATCAGTTAGCCTGTTTCCTTCTGCCTGCCAGGTTTTGATGTTCACTGTTATTGGACCACAAGTCAAACTGACCATTCACTTATCCTGTTAGGCATCTCTGTTCAAAGCCTTTTCTCTGCTTAGCCCTAACAACTTTACCATTTCATAAAAGGACTCACACAAAGGATTTACAGGTGAGAAAGTAACATACAAATCCATTAGAATATGCATGTTTTAGGACATCAAACTCAGTTCAAAATGCAGTGCAAGTGTTGAACTTTAGATTATGAGGATGAGCGATTGGACAGTGACAATAATTAAAGCACAAGAGGCTGCTATATAAACAGTCCACAGTGTATGCAATGAAAGTGATGATGCATCACCCTCTTCTCTCTGCAGACAGGTGTGGAGCCAACAGAAACAGATAACATTTTATTTAAGGCACCTTTCATGACACCCAAAGACACTGTACAATTATTTTAATATTCAAAGAGGTAAAAGCAACAAAACATGATAACACAAACAGGCAATCATTGAGGAGACAATCAAAGTGGACACAAATGATAGGGACAGGTTATTCAGGGGACACATATGATAGGGAGCACTACAGTGGGGATGGCTAGCAGACCAGCAGAGGATGAGCAGAGGGAGCGAGAAGGGGTGTACTCCTGAAGGAGGTCAGCCAGTAGGTTATGGAGGGCTTTGTATAGGTTAGCAGGAGGTTTTCGTAGTTGATCCGGGGTTGAACAGGGAGCCAGTGCAGTTGGATGAGGATGGGGGTGATGTGGTCAGAGGATTTAGTGCGGTTGATGATCCGGGCTGCAGAGTTCTGTATGATTTGAAGTTTATTGATGAGTTTGGTGGGAATGCCTGAGAGGATGGCATTACAGTAGTGGATGCGGGATGTGACGAATGCGTGAACCAGGACTTCAGTGTGTGATTGAGACAGGGATGGGCGGAGTCTGGAGATGTTGCATATGTGGAAGAATGCAGTCCGGGTGATGTTATTTATGTGAGGTGCAAATGAGAGGGAGCTGTCCAGGATGACACCAAGGCTCTGAACTTGGCTGGAGAAGGGAACGGAGAAACCATCAATGATGAGGTTGGAGGCAGGGGAGGTTGGAGCTCTGGAGAGGGTTGATTTGTTGCCAACAAGCAGGGCTTCGGTTTTGCTGCCGTTGAGTTACAGGAAGTTCCTGCTCATCCAGCTCCTGATGTCCTGGAGGCAGGTGTAGAGAGAGGTTTGGGGGGGGCATGTTGGGTTAGGAGATATAATGCAGCACGAGGATCCATGCAGGCATGATGATGCCCCAAGATTACCTCTGTGGTTAGTAGGTGTAGATTCTGTAAATATGCATCACTTGTGTTCCCTTTTGTAACGCTTCATATGTTGGTACAGTAGCTGTTTTCATTATTGTGCCATGGTCCTGTATACAAATGCAATCAAATAAACTTGTCGCTTCTAACTCCTTGGATGGATTGCTTAATTTTCTCAGCTGAATACACAACACATTATTACTGTCACAAAAACAATATGCACATCGTCATGGGAGATTCAGCAGAGGGTTATTATGAGACTCAATGATCACTGTTGCTGCCATGCTGTGGATCATTTAACTAGGTGTCACAGAGAATAATGCACAAGAGATAAATGTGTTCTTCTGTAAGGAGAGCACTGAAACATCGATATCAGGCTTCTGTCTTCTCAAAGCCCTGTTTGCTCTCTTTCTCACACGCCTGTGTGTCCCTCCATTTGCGTCACACATGTAGCTATTTTGGTCCTGCTTTCTTGTGTTTTGGTGAGGGGATGGGGTGGGGGGCAAGCGCCTGCCCATTAAGTGTGAAAGGCACTGGTCCGATAGCATGTAATCTCTCATTAAGGAGACATTAAATAAAGGGTGTGTGTGTCCTCTTGAACCCCATTCTCCATGTCTAAATCCCTGTCTGGCAGGCAGAATGCAATGTTAATTGTTTATGCTGCTTACTAAATCAATTTCCTGTGAAAGTCCTTGACAACCAGAAAGACATTTAGCTCCTGTTTTCACAAATGTGCTCCTAGTATTTCATCTTCCATGCATCTGATCAACATTCAACATGCAGGAAGCAACAGAGACCTGTTCTACACTGTAAAATATTACCATGATTTCACAATATTTAGCTGTAATATTTTACAATAAATTACTGTTTTACCACTTTACAGTCTTTACCTGTAATGTTCACAATATAATACTGTAATTTTGAATTTCACAGTGAAATCAATGCAGGCACAGTTAATTACTGTGAATGTACAGGATAAATGATTACCAGGATTTCACAACATGTTACTGTATTATTTCACAGTAAAATACTGTATTCAGACCATCCTCTGTGATAACACAACAAATTAAGTGATTTTCTTGCTTTTATCGCTCTTGCTTGGCTTTAAATACAAATTTCTTTCTTTGGTGCAGGTTTTACTTAAATTGAAAGGGGCACAGCTGCATGTGCCTTAAAATAAACGATGCAACATATAAATCTATGTAAAATTGAAATTGTTGTCTTGGCTTATTGTTTTCAGGTGCTTCCTGGGCATTAATCCTGAGACGGGCTCGAAAGCCAAAAAGAGGCATGGCAATTTAAACCCCCATGTCAGCACATTCTTCAGAAAAATTGTTGACTTCGAGTGGATGTCTGTGTAGACATGTGTTACGTGCTGCCCTTCTTGTTTTCTTTTCTGTCTCCCTACTGCGCAGGTGCACTTGGGCTGCGTTTCACTTCGGTTAAATGGATTCCTTGCGTCCCTCACTTGCGTCGTTTCCCTGCGACTAGTCCCTCCCACCAGGGAAGCATGGAGAGACGCAAGGAAACCACGAGAAGCAGGGAAATGAGTTTTAAGAGCAATGGGACGTCCTTTCCTCCGGAGCGTCACGTGAAGCGACGTCCGTTTGTGATGACGCCGCACAGCTGATCGTCTGACAGCAGCTCTGTCCCCGTTATTTTCACAAACACCCCCGCCTCTGTTAGTACACATTTACTGACACAAACATTTGTATCATCTGTTGTAGACCCAAATACATTAAATAAGAACTCATTCTCAAAAAAGATAAACGCCATTCTTAAAATGTATAAACGAACAATAGTTAGATTAATATTGATTAGAGTGCACAATAGAAATAAAATAATTGAGAGAAGAAAGAGAGATATGTTATCTATCAAAACCCAGTTAGATTAACATTCATTGGATTGCACACTTTGTCTGTTTGTGTGGATATGTAGCACATTAACATGTTAAATAGCACTTAATGACTGACTGAATGGAAATGACAATAAATGAAAATGTAAAACGAAAAAAGCGATCATGAAAATGTTTCCAATAAATGAATAAAATGATTTTTGAGCACTTTGTTGTTCAGATATATCACATATTTGTAACTGAATGATGCATTCATTGAAACAAAACACGGTATGAACTGAGGAGTGAGTCCCGTGAGTTTCATGTGTTTTCTTCACTCCGCTGGGAAACTGCTCTCATGTCAAGAAGCATCAGATCATTGCATGCGCTGCATCGTCCAATCAGTGAGCGATACACAGTAAGGGGGCGGGGCGAGTCTCTGAGGATTTCATCGAAGGATGGTCTGGTGGTTCCTCGATTATAGCTCCTCCATTATCGCTCCTCGCTCCTCAGTCCTCGGGCAAAAATAAGGCCATTGGGACGCTACTCAAGATGGCGCAGACAAATCAACTTCCGGTGAGACCGAGACCGAGGAGCTCCGCCTCTGCCCAGGTGTTCCTAATGGCGCATTTCCACTACAGCCCGCAGCCCGGTTTAAGAGGGCTGTGACGTCAGCGGCCCGTTTGTGGTTGCGTTTCCACTTGGCCTAGTACCGGCCGGCGGGTCTTAATTCACAGTTTTTCTGGCCTCATAAAATCGTGGGGCCAGGGCCAAAGACAACCGGGCTGAGTTTGTGACGTCAACGCTCTCGGCTGCTGATTGGTCGGAGAGAATCGTCACAATCTGCGCGCGAGATAATCCATTTTTACAAACAGCATTTTTGTTAACAGAGGAGCTACAACAATGGCAAATAAAAGCACACCATGGTCGGTCGAGGAAGTGACGACGTCCATTATATTGCAGATGATAAGGTCCAGCGGGTGCTCGACGGGACAACTCGCAATATCAAAGTCTTTCAGGAGGTCTCTACACAGACACTGGACTCTCCAACGGCGTTACTGGAGTCTGCATGGTACGTTTTTGCTAACGCTCTGTTATTTGCTTGAAAGCTTTGTGTCCCTGCTTTGTGTCCCTATCTGTTCTAAAGCTCACTTCTAACAAATAAGTCTATTTTATCCTTACATTTATGTTCGACAACCCATGATTTTATGGAGCCCCGAAGGCTAGCTAGGCAGATAGCATTAGCGAGAGCTATTGTTTGCTAACACCATATGTGCCATTGTTTACGTTCAGTTTGTCTTTTCTATAGTTGTTGTTGCTATTTATAGTATTGTGCTGCAGTAGTTTGTGGAATTTACAAGTCATGTTTCTGTTCTAGATGATTACATTGGGACTAGCGAGGAGGAACAGTTCCGAACAACGTCCTCTGCATCAACAGCACAAACCGAGGAGAGGATCTGACCCAGCAGAATCAATGCCATGTCTTATCTTATTGCTTGTTGATAAATAATTGCACCCACCAGCGATCACACAGAAAGATGGCATCATCTAGGCGTCCCTCTGCAGTCAGAAATATCATAAACACCATCGTCCACAAAGCACTGTACAGGGGTTTATGGATTTAAGAGAATACTTATCACAGTGAAACCTTTATCATCTGTTGCAATTAAAGCAAATAAGAGAATAAATACTTGGTTAAATAATACATTTGAACTCTTTAGCAGGACAACTCTGCATACTGTTTGAAATTGAGTTTGCTAGCTTGAGGTCCTCCTCTAAAACATAACATTACATAATGGTATTAAGAATACATGATAAATACATGTAGTAAAAATTACTCAATTGTAATACCCTCGTTGTGCTAGACTCAAACACATTGCTTATATATTTCAAAGAGAAGAGAACAAAAGAAAACACCTATACAAAGAGAGCGGTGCACAGCGCTTAATTATTTACTTGCACTATATTTCTGTTGATCTGGGTTATTGTGTTGCACTGTTGGAGGAGCCTGTGACCTAAGATGTTCATTGTCATAACTACACTAGCTATGTTCGTATGACAAAATAAAAAACCTTGAACCTTGAGGCTGTGTCTTTCAGACAAACCATCATAATCATATTATTTTATGCTGTGGATACTTTAGCCTCCATCCATGTTAACAATTGTTTACACTTGCATTTATGAATATAGTTCTGTTGTGTTTTACACTTTTGTATTTATGTTTATAGTTTGCTTTGATATTTGCTTAATTTATTAGATTATTATTATTATGGGGGCAGTACTGGTGCTTGAAATTCAAATATTTACTAAATAGTCAATTCTGATAACATTTTTTTGGTTTAAATAATTTGACAAACACATGTATGTGAAAAAGAAAAGATGTATTTATGTTCAATACAATACAATGAATATTTAGGTATTACTTTATACATTCTAGGTATTCAGGTAGCGCATCAGACCCTCTCGTATGTCCCTGCCCTCCTCTGCACCGTGTGCCACTGCTACCCCTGGTAGACGTAGGTTTTCCTCAGGCATCCTGAAGTTCTCCACCCACTGAGTGTGTGAAAGATGGAACAATCACATTCCACCACTCGGTAGCTCGGTCGGTAACTTCTGAAATACACAAACAAAAGCATACATATTTTAATACGTAAAAGTGGTAGCTACAATTAATTAAATACTTGAAATACTTTGGTCGTATAGGGAGCGTGAGCCTAAACACATTGCTAGTTAGCGAACGTTAGCTTACCAAGTAGCATTGTAGTTAGTAGTGATTCGAGTCGTCCTGTAGTCTCTGCGGCGTAGGAGGACTGCCCGAACTCTCGCGTCAGCTTCTTCTATACCTCGTCTTGCTATACGTCGCCTCTTTCGAAACAACTCTTGTCTATTTCTTGTGATAATAAACCACACAGCAAAAAACAAGCAAACGATCGCTTTCACATCTTCACATCCTCCATTGTTGTGTCGCATTGAAGATGACGTCACGGCAGTTTTAAGCAGCGTCGCTCCGCCTACACTGCGTTACTATAGATACTACCCCAGTTCCTAAACTGTAATGGAAACGCGCCATAAAGTGAGCTGGTCCTAACGAGGCCAATCGCGGCCCAGCCATACCGAGCGGGGCCGAGCGAGGCCGTGTAGTGGAAACGCGCCATAATTCCACTCAGCCGTGTATATATAAAGAGAAGGAGGTCTCGCCTATCCTAACGCCAGGAGACACTCTCCTTAGAATACCTCTTTGCCATTTTGAGCTGTAGGCCATATTTTTGCAGATGTGTTTATGTTTAGCCTGGAGGACCTGAGGCCTGTACTACGAAGCTGGTTCAACCGAACCTGGATATGTTTGAGTTAGCCGGTTGGCCCAATCCAAAACATACGCGCTCTCGCTAAGCTGTACTACGACGCTGGTTATCAAGTGGATCGCTGAAGCCAGCCGTGTCCTATCTAGTTAGGTGCGCGTTCACATGAAAGGGGTGGTATTTGGAGCATTCGACCAATCACAAACATGGACAAGCGTACTGACAGCGCAGCGTCATACTTCCTGAATGAAAAGTGAACTTTAATATTAGTCAAATATGAAGAAGTTAAACTTTAAACATCCATGACTTAAACACTTTATCCAGGATAAAAGCCACATAGCTGCACCTGCAAGGTGAATACAGCTGGTAAAAGAAAAAGTGTTTGAATGCGTACATTAACAGGTTTATGATATCACTGCCCCGTCCAAGACACGATCTGACTTTAATTACATTTGACTCGAGTGTTTCGTCAACTTAATGTGTTGCTTAAAATAATACTTCTGCATACAGTATGTGACACTGTGAGTGTTGCACGGCCAGATACGGCTCAAGAAGCTGACTCAAATAAGGAAATATATGATACATTATGATGTGATGTGAATGATAATGGGACACATCGACATCTGCACTCACAGTGCCGCGGACTGTACGTAATGATGATCCGGTTACTTATGTTGTGGCAGATATTTAAGTAAGCTTTCTTAACGCTAATGTTATAATAGTCAGATTGCTCTGAAGATGGGAGGGGATATTCTATTAATTTTCACGTTCACACAGTCAGTTGATTTTTGCCGGCCGTCTTTCCTGCAACGGCAGTTTTTCTGTATTTCCTCTATCCTGTAATATGACTTGATAGCTTTAAACTCCGCACACAGAGCTCTGATTGGTCAGCAGGCGGTGCTTTCACTGAGTTGATCACTTATGTCGCGTTTCCACTACACGGCCTCGCTCGGCCCCGCTCGGTATGGCTGGGCCTCGTTAGGACTGGCTCACTTTATGGCGCATTTCCATTACAGTTTAGGAACTGGGGCAGTATCTATAGTAACGCAGTGTAGGCGGAGCCGTGACGTGATCTTCAGAGGACCCCAGAAAAACAACACAGCCGTTAGCTGTTAGCACTCAGAGCTCACAGCTCCTCATATATGTTCAGAAACTAGACAAAAGTTAAACAAGTACAAACCACAGACTGCCTGTGTCATGGTGAATACAGTCGCTGCTTTATTTATGTCTGTATAGGCCGTTGTTGTGAGTGTGGACGGTCGGGGCATATACTGCGTTAGCTTAGCCAATCTCCATTTAGAAAACAAGCATTTTAAAAGGTTTTTCCCCTGCCGTCTGTCTGCAGACTTGACAAAGCATTAATTCATGGTTTTTACTAACCGGTATCAGTATGTTGTTACTTCGGCATCATTTTGAAACGTGTATTACAATTAAATCACGGTCAAATATGTCCATCTTGTTGTAGTTGTTGCCCCCTTGCCAGCGACGCTCTCTCTAGTTTAGCATACTCAGCCCGACTCAGCCTCGTTGCCTCTGGCCCTGGCCCCACGATTTTATGAGGCCAGAAAAACTGTGAATTAGGACCCGCCGGCCGGTACTAGGCCAAGTGGAAACACAACCAAAGACGGGCCGCTGACGTCACAGCCCTCTTAAACCGGGCTGCGGGCTGTAGTGGAAACGCGCCATTAGCCTGCAACCTAACCTCCTCCCGAGGAGGTTAGCCGCTCAGCATAAGTTACCATGGAGATCTAGCCCGCTAAAAAAAGAGAACCAGCGTCGTAGGACCGGAAAGCCCGAGTTTTCCCTGAAGTTAGCCGGCTAAGCGAAAATCCGGCTTCGTAGTACAGGCCTCTGGTAGTCCAGTTTTCGCTGCTTTATTTTGTTTCCCATAGGGTTTATAATTGATTTCTGGTTAGGGGGGCTCTGGGTCCTACGGTCCGTGGTGTGGCTGGCTCGGGTTCCCCTCCTTCTGTTTGTTCCATTTGGCCAGTCCTCCAGACCTCTTTTTGTTTCCCGTTTTGCTTGTGTGAGCAAACGGCTGATTATCAATAAATGCTCGTTACCAAGTACTGGTTTTTGTGTGTATTCTTTCATGTTGCGGGTCTCAGCACGAGCCACTACCGCGGAGTAGAGGTTGGGGCCGTAACAACATGTCCAAGACACTGTGAAATGTACTTTGCACTTCAATGGAGTAATAAAAAGTTAAAATGGGCATTTTCTTTTTCTTAGTTTTTCTTTGTTGATTGAGCTGATTGAATTGTGTAGTTATGGTAAAATCCCAGTTAACTAGTCAAATTTCGTATTATTTACATTTTTATATTTACAGTAAATTACTGGCTACTGTGTTGCATTACTTCTACAGTAAAAGTGTGAAAATACAGGTAATTACTGTAATTTATGTACAGCAAGGTACCATAATACCACAGCTCTGTACTGCTATATCACAGTAATTCCATGGGCATGGCAACTGTAAAGTCACAGTATTTAGCTGTACTTTTATTCTGATTTACTGTAAAATATCTACAGTAAATTACTGTGAAATATTTACAGTAAATCACTGTGAAATCCATGCAACTAGTAGCCAGTAATTTACTGTAATTTTACAGCCAAACATTTTACAGTGTACGCTAAGAAAGTGTCACTGATTTCACGCATTGGGAATAAGAGCTTGTAAAAACAGGTCAGGTAGGACAACAAACACAAGTTGTCATACAGTATTGTAGCGTTAATCACACATTGAGAACGGCTCTGATCCCTCAGAGTGATGGCTAACATCAAAGTGACACTAAAGGCCCGGACACACCAAGCTGACACAGACGGACCCCGACTGTTGTGTCGCCTCGCGTCTCTGCGTCTTGGCCATGTGTCGCACTGGAACACACCGCGAAGACTTCAGCCGACGGCCAAGAAGCACGTACGAACTGCGCATGCGTGAGTGGCAATAACTCTCCTTACCAGCAGTAGTGTGTATTCGTCATTCAAAAGAGGCAACAACCGGAAGACAGACTGCGTGATAACCGAGAGAAGAAGAACAGACTGCGTGATATAAACAAACAACAAATAGCGTGTGCGTTCCATTTCACTCTACAACAAGAAGCTCATGGGGCTTTCCCGAACCTGTGTCGAGAGCTGGAGTTAAATGAAATCTCAGATTTGCCTTCTTAATAGTTTGTTTGGGTCCCTCACTTCCGTTTCGCTTCTCATGCACTGATTCGCTAGCTGAACAGCCAATCAGAGTGATTTATTTTGCCGACAGCCTTTGGCCGACTGCCCAGCGATTCGACTTGTTGAATCGGTGGGTTTTCGGCCGAAAAGGTGTCGGCACGGCTGAAAAGACACGACGGTGCGGGACACACCAATCTGAGTAGGGTGTGTCGACGCTCATCGTCGGCCTAACGCCCATCGACGGCCAAAATCGGCTTGGTGTGTCCGGGCCTTAACCGGGGCACTGCCGCAACATCTTGCAGGAAACAGTGTCTGAGGGCATGTTCATTTAATAAACTATGAATGTTTTATATCCATGTAACGGGAAGAAACTCATCTAACTGATCTTTTTTTTTTTTTTTTTAAAAAGAAAACCCACAATGCTAACACTGAGCCTCTGAATTAGCAACGAGCAAAAAATGCTAACAGATTACTGCACCGAAAATCACTCTCAAAACCTTATTATTTATCTTTTCTCTACATCCATGATATCGTTTCACATCGTGAGGTGACACAGAATTGATGGGTACCCTCATTATCACTGAATTATACGAAATGGCGACGTTGTATGCAAAAACGGACATCAAAACAGGTGACGCTAGGTAGCTAAAAATGCTAACATTTTTACCTTGGCTCTGTAGTCTCTCCAAAGTGGTCTTCAATGGCATTAAAACGATAAAAACGCTGCTGAAGTTAATCCATAGGTTAATCCAATGTGTCTGTGTCCCTTTGAAATGATTTCTGATAATCCATAAGCAATAAAACTGCTTTTCCGTTTCCAGATGTCAGAGCTAGAGATAGGTTCGCTCTGATGCAAAACTGCATGCGCGAAGCCCCCACAATGAGTGTGTGTGGGGGACTCCCCCTTAGATTCTATTGGCTCTAACGGTCAGAAAGAGGTGTCAACCATCAAAATCGAGCAAGGGGGGCCAGAGATATGGAAAATCCACCCAAATGACCCCAGAAGTGGTTTCTTTTAGCTAAATCTCTCTAAAAAGGTCAAATGTCACTTGTTTTGCATCAATCTTGATACAGGGTACTTGTTGTACTATGGATTCCTAAAGCTTTTAGTCTACCTTACCATCATCCAAGGGTAGTTTTCACTATAAGTAAAAAAGAATTTTTGGACGGACACTATAATTTAGTTTTTTACTATGTAAAATCTGAATTTTCTTTAAAATAAAAAACATCTATATTGATTCTGACTTTTCTACATCCAACTCACAGGTTTATCATTACTTTGAGAAAAAAGATTATTAATTTAACCCTTTTAGAAGGGAAGATATGGTCATTTGTTCTGGGAATGTCATTTTCGAGCCTGAGACCTGAAAAACAGGCTCAGGGCTTAACAGGTTAAGGGAAGATCAAGTAGCAGATTTCTCAGTTTTATTACTTGAAGTCCTGCTCTGCACTGAGAACAAAGCAGAGGATGTTGTAAACCGACAAAGGAACTTTGCCCTTAAGTACCCAACCCCCATGTGTGACTTGATGCTGCACTGATCTTAAAGACATTCTAACTGATTATAAGATACATTTCAGGGAGTGTATCAGACACATTTCAACCTGAAGAGTAACGAGTCATGACAGAATAGTAAAAGGTGCCACTTACAGTAAAGCTCTGTGGAGACGCAAATGCCAAACTAAGCATGGCATTTAAATCAGTGCCATCAGACGCTGTCTTTCCACCTCCAGACATTTCTCTAAAATCCTGACACACACTTTGTCTGCCATGATTCTATTGTATATTTCAGAAGAACAACTGTTGTACGTTTTTCTTATGTTTTATTGTAAAGAGTACATTTAAAATATATTTATATAGCACCCTTCCACTGAAGGCCATTATTCACCCACTCACACCAACATTCACTGAATATGAAAAGCAGTTTGGCACAAAGAATCTAGGCTTAAAGTAATGAAATGAAACATAATGGACACAACTTAGACTTTGTCTTAAGAAGCAATTCAGGGTTGAGTATCTTCAAGGACACAACCAGGCTGGAGGAGGCAGGGATGTAAAGCCTATCTTCTGAGCCACAGCCGCCCGTGTACAAACTGAAAAACAATGAAGTGACCCCACCCCCGCCCACCCTACACTGCTGTGAAGTGTCTCTGGTGTTTCTTCAGTGCGTCTCATGAGAACTTAGATAAGACTTCCAGCTGGTACCACTGGTTGTATCGGGCCACTTTAGTAAGCGGTAGAAGTTTGGGTGGGTGTGGTACATTATTGTTTTCTAATATATATTTATAATATGACTTCTGTTTTCATGAGAAAGAGATTTCCGTTTTGAAATTAAAAAGTGATATAGCATTACTTAGAATGAGCAGCAGCAGGACCGTCGTGTGTTGTGTTCAAAATTCCAGGAAAGACAGACAACTTCTAAGTTATTTATTATTTATTTTTATCTAACTATTTATTATAAGAGAGCAAAATATATATATATTCACTAGGGATGCTCCGATCGCCAATTTTGGGGCCGATCGCCGGAATCAGTATCGGCCGATACCGATCGCCGATCCGATCGAGGGGGCGGGGCCTAGGGGATCTTCCATTTAAAGTAATGCTTAAAACTCAGTTAATGGGGCTCATTCACTGGCGCTTCCACAAACAACAACCAACATAATTATTACATTCAAATGAAGTACATTATTCAAGTTTACATTAACTTTGGATAATAACCATAGACTGTATATATAAATATAATAATAACACGGGAGAAATTAGCGGAAGCACTCTCGTTTCCTCTCTCCCCCTCTCTCTCTCCTGACAGCCTGTCAGTATCTCATGCAGCTCGCTGATTCAGTAATATTAATGAGTCACCCGACAGTGAAGAATACATATATTTATAACTAGTTTAGCTTGTTCCAGAGGTAGATAAAATAGCTAAGTGTGTTAGGATCTAACTTGAAGTGTGTGTCACCGGTCAGTCACCGCGGGCGGAGATCCGGGAGAGCTTTCTAACGGAAACTCTGTTGTGTACATTATATATTTATTTACTATTTAGAGCAATAAAAGTAACTATTCTTAACACAGCATTGCAGAAATATAATTAAGACCTGAGAAAGCATAAATTGACAACTGTTTATTTATCGAAAGGCAACATATATCCAACATATTCCATTCTCTTAGGGCATGTAGATTTTGAAGAAACTAAAATCAATATAATAGCCTATGCTCGGCTAAAGTGCAGTATAGCAAATATTTTAGCCTTCCTATGGAATAAAAGCTATTTTTCAAATCATAAGAAACCATTATATAGCCTATATAAGGCAATACAAATCAATTCCAATAGAAGGAACAAAAAAATTAATTTCAATAGACGGAACAAAATACAGGGCCTTCTAAAAATAAGCCTACTTCAAATGTAGACAATATTTAAATGGAAACAAAGAAAGGCAATAGCCAAATAAAATACTATAAAACATTCCTCCTCAACATGTAGGCCTACATGTTTTTACAACCTGCCATGGCTATTCTTTAGGCCTACTTCATGCGCATCAACGGCAAGTTCTTGTTGATGAATATAAGCATCTCCGCATTTTTGGAAGTCAGCCTGTTCCTCTTTTCATCTACAACATTCGCAGCTGTGCTGAAAAGTCGCTCGCTATCTACACTTGTGCACGGCGCGCAGAGGTAGGCTCGTGCAGCTTCTGCGAGTGCGGGGAAGCGGCTTTTATTGTCTTGCCAAAAAGCAAGCGGCTGTCCGCTTCGTGGGAGAAGTGGCTCTGACAAGTAGAGATTCATCTGCGATGCGTATTGACTGCTGTCGTTGCTGCCAGCACCATGTTCCACATCTTCATCCAGTAATTCCTCATACATAGCCTGCAAAGAGCCAGCTCGGGGTACTTTCTCTGGGGGCTCAGAGCCGCTCGCCTCCGAACTTTTCTCATGCCGTTCTGGGCTGGAGCATGAACGGGTGGCAAGGATACCCAAAAGCAGAACACGTAGCTGTGGCTTGAGTGCGTCTGGGAAATATCGGTCTTTGTACCTTTTTAACCAAAAAACGAAACAGAAAACAAAAGCAAACAACATTATTATTTATTTGATGTACTTCCGTAGGTTAGGTTATTTGCGGGTTTATAGCCTATATATACATTGCACAACTCTTAAGTGTTTTTTTATTAATTCTAAGAAAATTGAACTTATAGCATTCCTTTTACCAATAGCATAGGCTACTTATTTTTTATGTAATTTGGCCTGCATAACATAAATATTTACGAAGTAAGCCTAGGTCTATTCGTTTTCTCACCTCGGATCCAGAAGTGTGGCAATTGCATACAGGCGCTGAGACCAAATGTCACCGAATCGCCTCTGGATCGCTTCCAACAAGGTGGCTTTTGATGTTTTCACGCCATGGTCCGTCTCAGCTGTTGTCTCAAGGAGACGCGTAAGAGCTCTAATGGATGGTATAACATCTGCAGCAGATGCAGTTGATGAGCTGATCTGTTGCGTTAGCTCTTCGAATGGTGCGAGGAGGGAAGACATATTTTCAATCAATTTCCACTGATGGCCGGCGAGCGTTGAAGGCAGGTCATAGTCGGCTGCATAAGCAGATAGTGCCCGTTTCTGTTCAAGTAAACTCTGCAGCATATACAAAGTACTATTCCACCTTGTGGCTACATCTTGTTGTAGTCGTTTTGTAGGTTGGCCAAGTTGTTGCTGAATACTTTGGAGTCGTGAGTATGCTAATGGAGAATGTTTTAAATGACCGACGATCCGTCTCCCTGCAGCTGTTATGTCAGAAATGCTTCGCTGTGACAATACTCCCTCGTTCACAACGAGTTGGAGTGTATGCGCCATACAGGGTAGGCTGGGTACATCCGCATCCTTCATGGCCTTTACCATGTTCTTTGCGTTATCCCTTAGAATAACGTGGACCTTTTCTGTCGGGATTCCCCAGGATCGGAACATCTCACGGAATGCAGCAGCCAGAGCCTCCGCTGTGTGTGACCCTGGGAATTCTTGACACTGAAGAACAACGTTGTGTTGTTTGAAGTCCTGATCAATGAAGTGCGCAGTTAAACTTAACATGGACATGGGACATGCACTCGAGCTCCAGATGTCACTGGTAAAACTAATTGATGTGACATTGTCCTTTAAAATGCTGTCTATGTGTGTATACACTGTTTGGTATAACTGCGGCAGGCATACGCCTGTGAAATATTTACGCCCTGTTGGAGCAGAACACCTCTGCTACGCGCCGTTCGTTGGATGAGGCTGGATCTCTATTAAATTAAGAAAGGAATTGAAAACACCGGAATCAAAAGTTATAACAATTATCTGAGTTTACTGGTAGGAAACCAAACACATATACAAGTTATACAGAGTACTCGAGTACTCCGGGCTTCAGGCTTGTGATGCGGTTTTACAGGTAGACAGACCAGCTTTCAGAAAACGAGAAGTATGGACTCCAGGTTTGTGATGCGGTTTACCGTCTTCTAGCACCAGCTTTCAACAAACCAGAAGCATTTTACACTCAAAAACAATAGTATTCATACTTATATTTCGGGGCGGAGATGTGTTGACTCTCCCCTCCCCTTCTATTCCAAAGCGAATGAGAGAGCCCGTGAGGAGGAGCTGTCTAAGCTGCCCACCTCCCCCAAGTGTTTTTACTGGCTGGATTCACTTCTGGTCGGGTTCAATACAGCGAATCAGAGTTCCGACCAGAACGTCAAATTCCTAAGTGTCACAAGGTCAAAAGTCAACCCTTATCTCTGTGGGGATCCCCACTCCCCCACCTTCCCATGAGAGCTCTTCACATAAACCATCCCCCCTCAGATATCCAAACCCCTCTGCATCCATTTAATGAGGTCTTTAACGACTTTAAAAACCAACATCTGGTGTAGAGGAGGAGAGGAGGTGTGTGTGTGTGTGACAGGATCCCTGGGTCAGTGAGTTTGAAAGTAAGAGTATCATTTCTATATATATGATTACCCCAAACCGTTGTGATTACTTATGACAGTTGTGATTACTTCAAACAGTTCAAACAATACATGTTCACTAAAATACAATTCAAAATAATACATGTTTACTTCAATACAGTGTAGAATCATATCTTTTTACTTCAATCCCTCTTTTGATCTCACCTCACGAGATCAACATATAGCATTAGAAACATTACCACTGTCAATTTTCTTCTTACTGTGTCTGTCCCAACATTTATATAAGCCCATCAGAAGTTGGGATATAGAGCACTTTAAAGCTTTAGGAACAGTCCACAACAACAACTTATTATGACAGTGGAGGGAGAATAAAACATGTCTAAAAAGCAAAGTCCTTGTCAGCTGAGTCATAGTACGCTTCCCCCTCCGACGCATAGGCCAACAAGGGCATCTGGTACGAAGGGGAAGGGGCAGCTTTTCCCTCAATGGTGGAACTGATGAGTCTAACACACAATGAGCGGATACAAGGCACACAACAACAACCACATGTCACCAAAATGGCAATAAAAGTAGCCACAGAAATTAGAAAAGACATTATTAAACTTTTCCCTCTTTTGGTAACACATAGTTCTGTAGAATAAAAAAATACAAATCCCTTAACTTATGGGATATAAAAATAAAGTTGAAAGTTCCTCCAAAAAATGGATTGTTCAGACAAAGTTCCACACCGGCTATATCAACCTGTTTCAGCGGGAAATGGAGTTCCCTGTGCCGTCTTGGTTTGCCATGTCTTCGTCCCCCCAGCCCGCTGACGGCGGCTTCTGGGGTGCTTGCTAGAGAGATGTGGCCTGATTGTCTTCCGCCCGCCCGCTGATGGCGGCCTCCGGGTCGATGCTTGAGAGATGTCCCGATCCTCCTCCTCCGGCCCGCTGATGGCGGCTTCCGGGTCGACTGCTGGAGAGATGTCCTCCCGATCCTCCTCCTCTGGTCTGCTGATGGCGCCTCCTGGGTCGACTGCCTTGACGAGAGCCAGATCTGTCCTGATGTCATCTAGGGTCCTCGCGACGAGGGCCAAATCTGTCCTGATGTCGTCTAGGGTCCTCGCAGGTGTTTTTCCCGACCGCACACTGGCTCCAGTGGTACCAGTTGTCTCCCTTTCCATCTAGGCGGACGGCATGGGAGGTCCCCTCCAACCAGACGTAATCTGCTGTGTTGGCCTTGTGTTTCTCGGGTCCCCCTTTTGGCGTCAGCAACCTGTGTGGAGAAGTCTCATACCAAGCCCTTAAGTTGCTGGAAATATGGTTTTGAAATCATCTCTTCTACTTCTTTAGTGTTTATTGGCGGCACCAACTAGACTGGAGTGTGGACAAGAGACTATGCAGAAAATAATAAACAAAAAATAAAAATAAAAAATAGAACAAAAATAAAAATAAAACAAAAAAGGAACAAACTAACAAAACAAAAAATAACCAAAGCTAGATTATTTTAAATGTATCAATTTCTCTTAAAAGCAACAAACAAAACAAAAAATACCAAAACTAGTATTTTAAATTGATAAATTTCTCCTAAAAACGTAATAATCTCACATACATATTGTCTGATGTATATCCTATCCTTTTCCCCCTTTTTCTGAAATAGAACGCCGTTAACGGTGTTCTTATTTTCAGAAATATCGAGCCTTATACATCAGTTATTTAATATCAGCTATATATTTATTATTACTATTACTTATATATCAGGCATTAAATGTCAGCCTTCTTCCATGATTGACCTCGTTTATATTATCTGACTTATGTTGATACGTGTTCGTTTGTATTTATTTAATATACTGTGCAATTACAGCTTTGGTATGAGGATTTTATTGTTGAGACAATATTTTCTCATCCAAACTAGGCCCACATGGCCTAAACTGCCGTGTAATTCGAGCACAACCTGAGGAGCTTCTTCAGGAGGTACATGAATGCTTCCACCCTTTTTCCATATACTAGGAAATATGGCAGTCAGGTGGTTAACTCGTCTCCTGCTTTGAGCAAGCGCATCAACTTCTCTATTTCCCTGATAGTCGAAATAGATCTTATCTGTATGGCTACGAACATGCTTCCACTCTAGGTACATGCCGCCCTTAACTCTGCAATAAGACTCCATTGATGGGCATGTGTCAGCGCTTCACCTTTCACATTGGTAAACTGCCTTTGTTCCCAATAATCAAGCTCTTCTTTACCTGCTTTGTAACAATAATCACTATCAGTAACAAAACGGATGTGTGTTATTTTACGGTTTTTAGCAAAAAGAAGTCCCTCAACAATGGCATTTGCCTCAGCAGTTTGTGCTGTTCCTGGAATTACACCCTTTTGCTTGCAAAGTACTTCACCTGAATTAGTTTTCATTCTACAGGCCCAAGTGGCTGCTTGGTCACCTTTTCGCAGACTCCCATCTGTAAACAGAGTTATTTTGGGAGCAGCGGTTTTCTGTAAGGGTTTCATTGTTTCCCTTTGTAATAAAAGGATAACTTTTTGAATCTCCCTCTTTTCTTAACAACTGGAGCTATGGCTATTTGAAATCTGACTTGGTTAAGAGATGATTTGTTTATTGGTGAGAGGAACACTCTTCCCCTTGTGATGGGGTGGGGGTGAGTAGTTTGGGAGAGTTCCTTACAATCTCCAGATCTTCTTCTCTGTGTTGAGGCCATAAAACCTTTTAATGGGCTCTGTGGTCTGTTCAGATTTAGATTTTCTTCCTCTCCAGAGGTCATGCCTGTCTTTGACCCTGTGTGCTGCTGTGAGTCTGCAGCACCTCAGGAGCAGAGAAAGGGGGAGATCTCTTCCCAAAAGTGTAAGCTCCCTCATGAGCAACATAGCACCACATTTAACTCTCCCTGACTTGTTTGTAAAGCGTTCTTTAAGGCCTGAATTGAGTCTTCTGTTGTGTAACGGAAAATCCCATTTCCAAAAGGGGCCAGTTTAATAGTCCTTATCATATTATCGCTCTGTGCTTGCATGCTAGGACCTATTCTCTTTGCCAGAGCTGCTGCTATTCCTCCTACATGTTTTAGCTCCATATTAGCAGGGTTCACTAACATGGTTGGTTGATCCAGTTTAAGATTTTCAATATCTGCCATTACTATTTCCAACATTCCTTTTCCCTGAATATCAGGTCTAACAATGTGTTTTTTTTTTAGGAGTATTAGATGGGATACTCATAAGTGGCATTTGTGAGCTATCATCTCCGTAGGGTGGAGGTAGGGTCTCAGACATTATACCACCTGCTTGTTGCTCTCTGTCTCTATGTCTTCTGCAATTCTTTACCCACAGTTCTTTTTACTGGATTTTTCTCTCAAGTATTACACAGATTTGACTTAAAAAATCACACAGAGTTTTTCATATATTCACACAGTACAGTCAGGCACATTTTTATTGTGCGATGTATATTTCAACAGATAGCGTGACTTCCAGAAGCAAGCTTCTACAATCCCCTCACGGCGATTGCGGCTTCAGGCCAGGAGTTAAAACTCAGTCAACAAAATCTCTTTATCGTCACGTTTAATGAGCCTGATCAACCCCACAGCAGTTTTGTGATGAGATTCGGTCGTTCCAAATAATTAGTTGGAGGTCGCGTCTCTCTCCTCCTCTATCACCCACCATATAACAATTACAGAAATGTTATACATTTAAAGCACCACGAAAGGTAACCGCATTAATCAATCTTATCATGATCTGCGGGGAATTTAACCCATCTGTTTTTTACACCTTTTGCAGCCTTTAATAGAAGCATTGCAAGCTAACCGTATTAATCAATGTTATTTTGACTTACGGGGAATTTAACCCATACATCTTTTACCGCGTTGCAGCGTTCGTACTTAGTGAGTGAAGGGCCGGGACTGACCTACCCGCCTCTCTCAAACACTATTTTTGCTCTAGGTCCAGGACTGAATACCCTTCTCTAAGCACTTCCCCAATATCCCCAACTTGGAATATGTATTGTATTTCCCACCGTGACTAAGAACACTGAGAACGCTGCTGACAACTCTAAATTTTTTAGTATAATAATCACAGATTTTTGATAGTCAAAACAGGTGTCTGCTCACCTTTTGTATATTGCCATGGTCTTAGTTGTCACCAGTATCTCTGTGTCCTCCCCCTGGACTGGATTCCGTCCCCTGGCTATCGGTGTCCCTTTCTAGAGATAAGCACTCATCACGTCGGGGTCACCATTTGTTGGAGCAGAACACCTCTGCTACGCGCCGTTCGTTGGATGAGGCTGGATCTCTATTAAATTAAGAAAGGAATTGAAAACACCGGAATCAAAAGTTATAACAATTATCTGAGTTTACTGGTAGGAAACCAAACACATATACAAGTTATACAGAGTACTCGAGTACTCCGGGCTTCAGGCTTGTGATGCGGTTTTACAGGTAGACAGACCAGCTTTCAGAAAACGAGAAGTATGGACTCCAGGTTTGTGATGCGGTTTACCGTCTTCTAGCACCAGCTTTCAACAAACCAGAAGCATTTTACACTCAAAAACAATAGTATTCATACTTATATTTCGGGGCGGAGATGTGTTGACTTTCCCCTCCCCTTCTATTCCAAAGCGAATGAGAGAGCCCGTGAGGAGGAGCTGTCTAAGCTGCCCACCTCCCCCAAGTGTTTTTACTGGCTGGATTCACTTCTGGTCGGGTTCAATACAGCGAATCAGAGTTCCGACCAGAACGTCAAATTCCTAAGTGTCACAAGGTCAAAAGTCAACCCTTATCCCTCGTACCAACCATCGGAGAAGGGGAAAAATCGGCCCAAAGCCCAGAGAGTCTGGCCCCTTCTCCCGTTGGCACTCTGTCATTTTTTTGACAATTTTTCAAAACTTCATTTTTGATTATTTTAAGATATAATTAAGCGTTTTCTTCACTTTTTTTTGCTTTCCACGGGTGGGGGCGCCTGGCAGGCCGCTTATGAGCACCCAAATTCGGCCTGGATCATCCAGGATTTGTGGGCTAAGCTCCATAAACTGACTAAATCACCCAGAGAGGTCACCTTTCTAGCCCAAATATATATAATACAAATACATTTAAATAGTAAAAGGTGCACTTGTGCTCTGCATTACCCGGAATTTTATTTTCATAGCCCCATGATAGTGATTAAAAATCATTTTCATGGGAAAAAGTGTTAAAACGCCTGATTAAATTATATGCAGGACCCCAGTGAGCTCCAGACTATGTGCATTGTGTTGGGGAACCATATAAATGATAGAATAAATGCATTTAAATGCAAAAATAATGATTTTAAATCATTTTAGGTGGACAATTGTGGAGAGGAGCCTGAAAATGACTGCAGCAGGCCGCCTATGAGCACCCAAATTCGGCCTTCTTGACGCACCACCACCCCTTCTGTGGAGGGTATTCTCGTGCCCCTGGTGACTCTACAAGGGGGGTGGTTTTTATGGTGCTTCGATGTCCGCCCATCAGCATCCATATTCGGCCTTCTTCACGGCATCACCCCCCCTTCTGTGGAGGGTATTCTCGTGCCCCTGGTGACTCTACAAGGGGGGTGGTTTTTATGGTGCTTCGATGTCCGCCTATGAGCACCCAAATTCGGCCTGGATCATCCAGGATTTGTGGGCTAAGCTCCATAAACTGACTAAATCACCCAGAGAGGTCACCTTTCTAGCCCGCTCACAGAGCCCCCAAGGACGGACTATAGACCTCCAGCAGCAGTCCCCAACAGTGGGACTTCCATAACCTTGCACTCACTTCACTTGTCTCACACACACCCAGGGGGGTGAAAGAGGACACATTGGAGCACACATTGACCCAGCAGTAAGTGCTTGAAACGTGGCTAAAGGTGTGTCAAACAGTGGGGTAACATGTTTCAAATGACAGCACACTGCTGCTTGTTGGCAGGCTGACTCAGTTCACTTGTCTCACACACACCCAGGGGGGGAAAGATAACACTTGTACCCAGGAATAAGTGTTTGAAAGGTGGGGAAAAGTTGTTTGAAATAGTATAATATCTCCAGGGCGCATAACTGCACTTTACAAGCCAGAAATAATGTTTAAATGGTCTGGGAAAGTATTTTTAAATGTCTGGAAGAGAGTTTTAGACAGTCATTTTGCACGAAATCATTTAACATAGACGCTCTCCTGAAAATGCACAGAATATGTGCTTTTTCAGGAGACTGTCAATGTTAAATGATATCTCGCAAAATGACTGACTAAAACCCCGGAATAAGTGTTTGAAAGGCGGGGAAAAGTTGTTTAAAATAGGCTGATACCTCCAGGACGCATAACATGGGTAAAAAGTGTGTTAAAAGGTCGGGGAACATGTTTCAAATGACAGCACACTGCTGCTTGTTGGCAGGCTGACTCACTTCACTTGTCTCACACACACCCAGGGGGGTGAAAGAGCACACAATGACCCAGGAAAGAGTCTTCAAAACACAGGTAAAAGTGTGTTAAACAGTGGGGTAACATGTTTGAAATGACAGCACACTGCTGCTTGTTGGCAGGCTGACTCACTTCACTTGTCTCACACACACCCAGGGGGGGAGAAAGAGGACACATTGGAGCACACAATGACCCAGGAAAGAGTCTTCAAAACACAGGTAAAAGTGTGTTAAACAGTGGGGTAAAATGTTTGAAATGACAGCACACTGCTGCTTGTTGGCAGGCTGACTCACTTCACTTGTCTCACACACACCCAGGGGGGTGAAAGAGCACACAATGACCCAGGAAAGAGTCTTCAAAACACAGGTAAAAGTGTGTTAAACAGTGGGGTAACATGTTTGAAATGACAGCACACTGCTGCTTGTTGGCAGGCTGACTCACTTCATATAGTTTTTTACAGTCCTGTGACAGCCACAGATACCGGATTATCTTTCTTTTTTTTTGTCAGAGCATTTGATTTATTGATTGCTGTTGAGATGTAATGAGAATTTAAACTAATATAACACAAAATGTTTCTAAAATCTGTAACAACCCTGCCTTTATAAACTGGTATGTGACAAAGCAACAGAAATCAAGGCATTTTAAATGTATTGTAGTGAGGACATGTAGAAATGTGTGCATGACATGCGTTGTGGGTATTTCAGTATTTACCGATTTTTGCTTTCGTTGTTCAGTTTGGTTCTCATCACATTTTTCACATCCTTGAAGGAGAAGTCCACATGCTTCTCCTGCACATATTCTGTGGGGAACAGAATAGAAAACGTTTTAGAATTTTGCAAACGTGTCTATAATACAGCTTCTGGGGGACAAGGAAAAGGTCTACTCACTGGCAATCGCCGCAACAATGTTGGGGTCCAGCTGCTTTTTGGCCTCCAAACTCCTCCAAGCATTGGTCTGCTTCCCAGAGAGAAGAGGACGCCATCAGTTGTCTCGTGAAGAACACAGACATAAGTTCAGTGACCTTTTTTTTGGGGTCCTTGCTCGTCCGAGCAAGGACATTTTTTTGAATGTTCACTCCTTCAGCCAACTTCACCGAGTAGAAATCAGACACATTGGTAGGGGTGTGAGTGACAATACTCTCAGCTTACGATTTGATATGACCGTATCACAAACTTGAATGGAGAAATCTATGAATCTATTTCATTTTATATACATTATATTTTATACTTGCAGTCAATAATGGGTTTGACTTTTGAGCACTATTTAGGCTAGCATGAAAAGCATATAACTTTATTAATGATTGAATTATGCATGCAAAATTTCACCCAACATGGCTGGCAAGGAAATAAATGTAAGTGGGGTTATTGAACATGATCATACCATGTCACCAGCTCCCTGGTGCTCAGTTTTTTCGACTTTACTGGAGGTTCCAGCTTTCTCTTGGTGAAGAAGATATCATAGAAATGTCATAGTTATTTCATTTAATTAAGTCAATTAGAAATGCTCCAATGTCATTCATATTGTCAGTTTTACAAGATCTGCAAAGCATACCCATTGTTTCATTGTCCTGGCTTTTACGGGGTTGGTGTGCCTTACTGTCCTTCAACTCCCTCACTTGATCCAGAAGACTTGGCAGCTCTGAGAATACATTGCAGAAAACAAAATTGTTTCAGTATCATTCAGCTGCATCCTTCAAACACCAACCAGTGACATAGGCATATTGGTTAATGGTAAATGGATTTATATAGCGCCTTTCTAGTCATCCGACCACTCAAAGCGCTTTACACTACATGCCAATATTCATCCATTCACACACACAATCATACACTGAAGGCATTGGCTACCATGCAAGGTGCCACCTGCTCATCATGATCTAAATTCTCAGTCACACACCGATGGCAAAGCTTTCGGGAGCAATTTGGGGTTCAGTGTCTTGCCCAAGAAACTTCGACATTCAGGTTCATATTCAGGTGTATTCCGACAAAAAGGGGGGAACTGACCTTGAAAAAGGGAGAGGGTCTTTCGTAACATAGAGTTCTCCCTTTTTAACTCCTTCATTTCGTAAGTGACGATGTCCAGTTTACTGGACAGATTTGGAGAGAGTCTGGTCCAGCTCACTATCAGTCAGTAAGAGGCATGGCCTGAAAAGTCAAACATTCACAAGAAAAATCAGACACAATGTTTATGCTTGAAATGCTATCAGGCTCATTATTATTATTAATTCTACAAAATGTTCTGGCTAGCTTAAAGGTGGGGTAGGTAAGTTTGAGAAACCGGCTCGAGATACACTTTTTGTTATATTCCATGGAATGCTCTTAACATCCCGATAGCAATGAATATCTTACGTGCTTTGACAAAAAATCTATAAAAAATGTCATCTGTGGAAGCCGTAGTAGGAAGCACGACCAATCATTTTAGCCAGGCCGGCTAAAATTATTGGATTGCCGACCTGCCTTCCATCTGTGCACAAACTGATCTCGTGCCCTCATTGGTCATGTGCGCGTTCGTGTGTGTTGGAGGAGGGGCTCTGTAAGGAAGTGGCAGATTTGTTCCGGCTGTGTATTTTCAAATTCCAGCGTACTCGAGCTGGTTTCTCCAAAATGACCTACCCCACCTTTAAGTCTAAGGTGCATTTAAAAACTACACAGTGTACATACAAAAATGAAAATAAATCTAACCCTAACCCCAAAACCTCAAAGACAACCTAACATTTTCACTAATTTCCTCAAGATATCAACTAGGCATTCAGAGAAATTATTTAACTACTTCGCTCCCCATTTATTTTTTTCAAATGCAGTTTGCACATTTCGGGGGGAAATGTAATTAAATTGAATATTCTATGGATCTTGAATACAAAGTACTGTATGTTAACCCAAAAGTGCACAGAAGTAATCAGATCACATTACAGAGTTTGATTATTATATAGTTTAACTTTTTACAATTAAAAATAAATAAATCTGTAACGGATTACATTTTTTTTGTAAACCTTCTCAAGCCGCTCAATATTTTTGGGCTATCCATCTAAGATAAAGACTAAAGTAGTCAAGTACAATTAAACAAGTATTAGTTTTGCTTACTTTCTCCAATATGTTCCTGAGGAGGTTTTGTTGCTGTTGATGTTCCGAAATATGTTTCTTCTCCTTTCTTTTCTTTGGTATGTCCGCCTTGATGAAAAAAAAAAATAGTAATTGAATGTAGTCAATTATAATCTCTTGTAGAAATGTATGTTTTAACAATACAAGATTCTTTCTCCTTTGGTGCGATACTAAGTTCAAAATCAATTACCCCATGGCCTGGGGGAATACACAATTCTAAATGGCTACAGAGGTGTTGATTAATGTGAGATATACTACGGCTAGTAGCCTTATTACAGTTCAAAATGAATGCGCTTATCAATATTTGAGCCCTACAATGCTGACAGCTAATATAAGATAAGCTGCTCTTGTTTTGAGTAGCACACAAGTTACTTTCAAATCACAAAAGTCCAAGAAATAAACGGCCATGGGGTCTTAGTTAAGGTGTAGGGGGATAGCCTTTACAGAGAAAACTAAAATTATACCATGACACTTTCTTCTTCCTCAGCCTCGTAGTTGGGATTCTTCCGTTTCTCCCGCAAGGAGGATAACGTTGCTCCATTGGCCAGCTCGACGATCTTCAGTCGATCCACTGCAATGGGGTGGGGGGTATATAAATAAATAAAAAGACAATTTGAGAAATTATATTTGTCATTATCAGAACTTGCTATGTATCAGCTGCTTGTGTGACAGTCAGACAGTGAATATATTCTTCACAGCGGGTAGTTAACGGGAGAATAAACTCCAACTCGGTAAATGCCGCTGAAAACACATTAATAAACAATGAACCACGGCACTCTGGAGAAAAGTATAAGGTTGGAGAAGTAGTTATTTAATTTAATCTGGCTTCGTATGATTTAATTTAATCTGGCTTCGTATGATTAAAAGTAACACGATCATTGACCCGACGCAGTCCCCCGTTGTTGTTATGAGCGGCGTTGGGGAGAAAATTAGCGGCGGCAGCACCAGTTGGCAGTTGGGCTCTGGGCGATGTGAACAAAATGGGGGTATAAATAAAAACCGGTTCCGAACCAGAAGAGTATGGAGCTAGAACAGGAGCTGCGTTGGTGAGAAAGGGGCATATAGGAACCCCTCTCTCTCTCTCTCACACCTTCACACACACACAAGAAAAAATACAAACGTTTTAACTTGACTTATAATAGTTCTGCGCAACTTATATTTGGAATATATATAGTTATGTGACACGTTGTTAAGGAGCGTTGTTAAGGACACTCAGAAAGAATTTGGTTATTTAACTGTTTTTCAAATGTAACAGTTTGAAAAGCAGTTACATTTCAAACTGTATAAACTCTCTGTTTGTCTACATTACTTTTAATATATTTGGAGAGCAGTTAAATTATGAATATTGAATAACCAAAAGATAGCAACTGTTAAACTTCACCTGTCAATGGCTTAATTTGGCTGCTGCTTTTGGAAGTGAAAAATCCCTGGTTAAACTACTAATGAATTATTTAGCTAACATTATTTAGCTAACATTATAGCAATAACTGAAAGGGCTAGCCAGCTAGCAGCTGTGTAACGTAAAAACAATAGATAATATATAGCAAATGTTAGCTTAACTTAGTTAGCTTACCATTGACAGCTAAGATTCTCGCTGGACATCTCAAGATCTTGCCACTCTTCCCCTTTCGCCAATTCACCACATACTCCACTTCTTCCATGTCTTCTTCAAAACTGTCTTCAAAATGTTCAATCCAGTCCGTAGGTATGACCTCGTAGCTGTTTTCTTCTACAAAATAGGCAAGGGCGTACATTTTATTATCGTCTTTGATCATTTGATGAAGAGATAACGGTTGTTTTCAGATTTTCCCGCTTCACCCGCCCTACTCTCCCTCTGATTGGCTAGTAAGGTACCCGTCATACCTGGCTGTAAGAGCAGAAGTACCCGTATGTGCACTGCGCTGAGTGCACTCATAATTTCCATATTGACAGCATGCCTGCACCGCGAGTGATACGAGGACCATATAAAAAATGGATTCAGTCCGAGGGTCGTCTGCCACGACAGACAGAGTTCAACAGAAAAGCAAATGTACAGTAATATATTTTTATTATGAGTATATTTCTTTGACTCATACTGTGTAGCAAGATAATTGTTAGCTAGCTGTAGTGTTGCAGTTGACTTGACACAATTCCTGGAGACAACCCATCAGCTCGAGATCACTTAACACAATTAACAGTTTCTTATCAAATTCCTTCACGTCTGTAAAGCATTTTTTAAAGAAACTTTGTGATCTGTAGCTTATGTGTTTGTTTGAAAACAGTCTCAAGTCAACTGACAGCAACTATAAATTGCAAATATTACAAAGCATGCAGTTTTTGTACATACTAAACAGTCTTGGAATTGCATACATTGGGTTTGACTGGACTTTCTTTTTTTTTTAAACTTGACGTCACTGTTTAAAATGACCTGTTGTGACCTCTAGGATAATCACAGCCTCATGAAACTTTACTACCACAAACTACAGACCTCTAGGGCATTCAGAGTGTGTGTGGCTTTCCTAGGTATAATTAATCTTCAGGTTCCCAGTATTCAGATGATACCACTTCTATGTGGCTTATACTGCTGACTTTTTACCTACCCCTGAACCCGAAGTAATTGATGTCCTTGCTTGCTTTTTTAGATTTTAGTTTTTTATAAAATTGGTATTAAATCTAATTCTGAGTAGCATTAAAAAAGGCTTAAATCTATAATGCTTAAAGCAGTAGCAAGCCTGATATTTTCATTATCCCTGGCCTAGGATCCCTGTTATCTATTTCACCCATTCAAGTTTGCATCCCTGTGCTTGTCTGTTTCCCTAAAGGACCCCATGCAACACCCAAGGCAATGTCACTCCACTGAAACAATGGATTCTAACCAGGGCAATGGCACTGAGATGGTGAGTTGTCCGTATGTGATCATAAAGACATGCAATGTCTCAGGCACAAGCGTCTTGTCCTTAAAACTGTACTCCGTCATAGGCATCCATGATGAACCAAGTGACAACTTCTTATCCAGATGACAGCACTGAGACGGTAAGTTCTATGTGAAGTGTAGACTTTTGGAAGCAGTTTGTGCTCTTCATAAATAGTAAGTATACATGAAATGTATAAGAAGAAATAAACCTGTACACTGGCTACAAACATGGAATCATCTAGAGTGGAGGTGTGCTGATGCAAACATAGTTTACAGTATTTGTTGACATAAAGTGCTGATAATAATGATGAAGAAACAAAAAAACTTTTGCTGTCCTCAGTTCTCAACAAGGAGAAGCTCTGTAACATAGAGTCATCTGTCTGCCTATTAGAGTCTACAGTATTTATAACATTAGTACTGATAAGACAATATCAAAGCAGAAATGTAAAAGAAAATATAGGACACAATGGGGATAGGTAGAAGTACATGTATATATATATATTAGGGCTGTCAGTCGATTAAAATATTTAATCGCGATTAATCGCATGATTGTCCATAGTTAATCGCGATTAATCGCAAATTAATCGCACATTTTTTATCTGTTCTAAATGTACCTTAGAGGGATATCTTTCAAGTTTTTAATACTCTTATCAACATATGAGTGGACAAATATGCTTTATATGTTTGTTTATTATCATTTGAACAATGACAAATATTCTCATGAATATTAAGCACAACAACCTCTGAACATTACAAATATTCGCCTCAATTCAACCTGGAACCTCTCACATACAGTGTGTGTGTGTGTGTGTGTGTGTGTGTGTGTGTGTGTGTGTGTGTGTGGTGTGTGTGTGTGTGTGTGTGTGTGTGTGTGTGTGTGTGTGTGTGTGTGTGTGTGTGTGTGTGTGTGTGTGTGTGTGTGTGTGTGTGTGTGTGTGTGTGTGTGTGTGTGTGTGTGTGTGTGTGTGTGTGTGACACTGTGATGGATCGTTGGAGCTATGTGCAGCTCAAGGCATATATGCTCGAATGGGAGCTGCCTGGACGCTGCAATCATGTTGCGCGTACTATCCGTGCTGAGTGTGCTGACTTTTCGTACAATGTCCCACTGTCTGGCTACCTGCATAAAGTCAAGTGCTCGGCGCAGTTGTCGGCGAAATGTCATTGAAACAGCTCCTTATATCCGTTAGTGCAGCTAGCTAGCACCAGATGCTAACAACAACAACACGTAAGGTGTGCCTCGCTCGCGCGAGTCGCGCCACACATACACACTCCCTCCCGGTCCTCCCGATGGCCTGTCCGGGCCTGCCAGTGAGCGTGGAAGTGTGGTCTGCCACAAGCGGGTGGCAGGAGCGGGGCTGTCAGCATCAGCTTGTCGATGGTATTTTACACTCGATGCGCTCTGAAACTACGGCGGCCGAGGACAAAAAATACACATGCGTTAATCGCGTTAAAATAATTAGTGGCGTTCATTTTTGTTTGCGTTAACGCGTTATTAACGCGTTAACTTGACAGCCCTAATATATATATATAATGTTAATTAACCTTGAAGGGTGTAAGGGCCTGTGTCCACAAAGCGTATTTTTCTGTGATCAGTTTTACATTAGATTTCCCTCACAGTGACTCCTCTCGCGTGGAACATTTACAAAAAGGGAAGAGGACACGTGAGGGACACAATATATAGGGGGGGAAGTCCTCACAACAATAATCTCCTGAGCACAGCGACCACACTTCAGAGGTTCCGCCCACTGATCTCCGACCTTGTCAGTCAGGTATTGAACATTCAATAAAATGAAGAACACAGAATTAAATAATATAAAACACAGAATTTGTGTGATTATACAAAATTCAATTAAATAAACCCCACTGTATATTTACAACTGTTACACGTGTGTAATAATGCAATCCGTAAATTAATTCCATAACAAGTGTAAAGCTTAAATAGGTTCTTCTGATATATTGTTTAAAAGTCTGCATTCAGTTTGTCTTTGGTTCAAGGATTTATTCCAAAGTAGGGTGATATGCAAACAGACAGAATACACTATCTACCTAATGTTTTTAAAAAACTCATGATGACCATTAACACAGGTTTTCACTGATCGTTATGAAATGCATTCATAACAATCAAAGAAAATAATAAAGATGGTGACGACGTGAATGAGGAAAAGTATTTGATAGAATGAAATGCTTCCTTATACATAGAGCTTCCTAATTGTTATATGTGAACACTTGCACACCCCTCACCCACACACATACACACAACACTTTGCCCTCTGCACACAAGTGGTTTTAATCCTGTTCCCATTGCAGGTTCCCATGAGATATTCTGACTGTCCTGCAATGATGGAATCTGAATTGAATTCTTCTGATTCAGAAGATGGCACAGAGATGGTAAGTGATGTGAACACACAGGCATACACTGGCAAACCCTGTTTCTCTCTCACTCTCAAACACTCACAAAAATTATCCTCCGAGAGATTGCTGAACTACATTATTTAGAGAAGATGAAAACAATTTAGAAATGAAAAATGATTTTAAGACTGGTAAGATGGCCAAATATCCCAAGTTCAATGTTCAATTGAGGAGACTATGCTTAAAGGTAGGGTCGGTAAGTTTGAGAAACCGGCTCGAGATACACTTGTTGTTATATTCCATGGAATGCTCTTAACATCCCGATAGCAATGAATATCTTAAGTGCTTTGACAAAAAATCCATAAAAAAATGTCATCTGCCGGCCCGGCTAAAATAACTTGATGGCCTACCTGCCTGTCAGCCTTCCATCTGTGCACAAACTTATCTCGTGCCGTCATTGGTCATGTGCGCGTTCGTGTGTGTTGGAGGAGGGGCTCTGTAAGGAAGTGGCAGATTTTCTCCGGTTGTGTATTTTCAAATTCTAGCGCACTCGAGCCGGTTTCTCAAACTTACCTACCCTACCTTTAAGCTAAATAGCATTACACACCACCAAAGTGTCCTAATTCAAAACAGTTATTTGGAGAGCAAAACCTTATTAGCGGCTTGTCACTAAAATGAGAAAAATAAAGACTTTGGGGCCTTCACTTTAATCAGCAGCAGGTAGCAAATAAGCCACAGGAGTTGCATCATTTATTCACTGTCAAATAGCCTAAACTGTACACACACTGCAACGTCTCTCACTCACTCACTCACTCACTCACTCACTCACTCACTCACTCACTCACTCACTCACTCACTCACTCACGGAGATGATATGCGAGTAGTGGTGGCAGTCTGCTTTTTTAGTTTGAAGAAGTGACCATCTTTCTGAGCTCAGCTGCCTTTTTCCCCATAGAGAAACGCACACAAGTATTCCACAGATTGCAAGAAAAAGGGAGCGTTGCCAACAAACCATTCAATGTTAGTTTTCATGAGGATGTATCCTTCCTTAAACCAAATTGTATTTTCGGCATTTAAAAATATCTGATGCTTTACTTAATGTGTTCTTATTGTAGGATCCCACAGTGAACCCACACTGTAGGTCTACTTCAGCAATGGATTCTGAGCCAGATGATGGCACAGAGATGGTGAGTTATGTGGGCCATTGTTGATATTCTATAACATAATAAACAATGAAGTCATTATGTCCACCAGGCGGTGACCCTTAACCATGACCTTTCCTCTTGCGCAACCATCAGACCAAACTTTCAATTTTAGCATTTCTGTATCTCAAATACCGTTTGTTACAATTTTTTCACAATTTGCAGTTAACGTTCTTGTCCTCTAGAGAAAGAAAGCTATTGATTTATGTGAGCCCATCACCTTTTCTCTAGCGCTACCATCCACCCATTCCATCCAAATACTATTTATTATTATTTATTATTATCTGAATATTTCTTACGGTTATTTGTTTTCAGAATGAAGAAATGTTGTATCCAGGTGCAACAGTGACACAGGGGCAGGGCCTTCTAGCTGTGATGATCTTTGCTCTGCGTCATCATCTAACTGGAGCTGCCCTGAGTGACTTACTGGGTTTAATGAATTTGTTCGTCCCTAACCTCGTCCCTGCATCCAAGTATCTCTTCAAGAGGTTTTTCGGTGATCCGGCTGTGTCAAGCGTGGCTCATTTTTACTGTGAGGTCTGTCAACATTACATTGGTAAAGATCCTGATGATGGCTCATGTTCACACTGTGGCACCTCCTTTAACACGACAACGAGTGCCAAAAGGGGAAACTTCTTCCTAGCTATATCACTGAAGGACCTCCTAAAAGACACTCTTGAGAACCATGGTATAGACTTAATACCTAAATCTATTAGGCATGCATGACAACATTAAGGATTTGATGGATGGGAAGATTTACCAAAAGTTGCTCAAAAAAGGTAAATTGGCTGAAGATGATCTTACACTCTTGTGGAACTGTGATGGCGTGCCAATCTTTAACTCCTCTAATTACTCAATTTGGCCACTTCAATTTACAATCAATGAACTCCCCTGCATACAAAGGAAAGAGAATGTGATGGTTGCAGGACTTTGGTTTGGCCCTGAAAAACCTAGGGTGGACACATTTTTAAAGCCGTTCATTGATGAATGTTGCGATCTTGCCCAAAACCCATTTGAATGGAAAGACAGACAGGACACCACTCACTCCTCCAAAGTGTTCTCTTTGGTTTGCTCCTCTGATGCCATTGCCAGGCCACTACTCCAGAATTGCAAACAGTTCAATGGGGAATATGGTTGTGACTGGTGCTTACACCCTGGTGTGGTTATGCCAAAGGGCAGGGGATTCATAAGGTCTTATGTGTATGATGAAGAGCAACAAGTGAAGAGGACACACAATGAGTTCAGAGACAATGCAGTTAAGGCCGTTCAATCTGCTTGCCCACAAAATGGAGTTAAAGGATTGTCCATGCTTTTTATGCTTCCCCTGTTCAACATCGTTTTGGGATTTGTCCCCGATTACATGCATTCTGTGCTGCTTGGTGTGTGCCGACAGCTTATGTCTCTGTGGTTGGACACGTGCAACTGTTTGAATCCATGGTATTTAGGTCGAAAGATTGCACAGCTAGACTCTCGTCTTCTCTGTCTGAAGCCACCTAAAGAAATAGTCAGAACACCACGGTCACTGCTGACTCGGAAGTTCTGGAAGGCATCTGAGTGGCGGGCATTCCTTCTCTTTTATTCCATCAGCGTTCTGCCAGGTATCCTTCCACCTGCATTTTTGCAACATTATTTCTTATTGATGTTTAGTATTCACATTTTGCTGCAAGAATCAATATCACCACATGACCTCCAACTTGCTAACAATGCCTTGACACTCTTTGTAGTAAAGATGGGACAACTGTATGGCCAAGAAAATGTCTCTTTCAACTGTCATCAATTAATCCATCTCACTGATAGTGTCCTGAACTGGGGACCTCTCTGGGCTACATCGTCATTTAACTTTGAGAGCAATAATGGATTCCTAAAGACTCTATTTAATGGTACCCAGTATGTCCCAAAACAGATTTGCCAGCTATTTGTCCTTTGGCGTGACATACCAAAACAACTTTGTATTGTAGGTTTTGACCCACATTCTGATTTTGGTTTGTTTCTAGGCAAGCTTGCTGACAAAAGACTTTTAAAGGAAAGGATTGGCACTTTCACAACTCTTGGAAAATCATCTTCACTTGTTCTGACAATATCTATACAATTAGCCGTAGAAGAACTTCTGAATAGAACAGTTCCTGTCAAAACAGTAGAGTCATATGACCGCTTTGTCAATGGAAACATGGTTTTTCATACTACAAACTATCGTCGGTCAGAGAAAAGGAATAACACTGTGGTCAAACTCAAGAATGAATCTTGTGGAGAAATACTGTTATTTTTGCTACTAAAATGTAATTGTGTTTGCACATCAAACTGTTTGTGTCAGACCATTCCAGTTGTTGTGGTCCAGCTGTATGACAAGAAGGCTGATAGTTTGTTCAATTATCGAAGTCTTGGCATCACATCAAAGAAAGTGTGCACTAAAGTCGAGAGGACAAGGCGAACCAAAGCTTTTTTCCTTAACGATATCCGTTGTAAATGTATGTATGTAGATGGGTGGCTTGTACCTCTTCCCAACAGTAATGAAAGGGATTAGGTCTTGTCAGGGTGCCCACGCGTCTTAGAAAACAGCCTGCCGTATGTTTTATACGGTTATATATACGGTTTTAGACGGTCGGGCGGTGAGAGTAACTTGCGGTGCTCTCAATAAAGATGAATTGAAACGCTTATCTAGCGTGTATAAACTGCCACTCGCAGTGCTCTCAAACCATTATTTCTAGCGGGTATAACAATGTAGCCTATTGTATATATTTATTATATACTATGTATTACTATTACTATTTATATCTATTTATATACTATTACTATCTATTATTTATTAATGCCAATCTTCTGGCTTTTACAGCTGTTGAGGCTGATTTCTAACTGCATATTAACTAGAGCAAATGCTCACCACTTTCTCTATTCAACGTCCGACACAAACAAACCTCTGATCTCGCCTTTGATTACTTGATCAAAATGAATTTGTGTGTATAAAAGCAGATGGTTTGTCTTCGACAAGTCGCAGTCAGTGTGTTTGTGTGTGTATAAAAGAGGCCAAAGCTAAGACTATGCACTTTGTTGTAAATTGTTTTATGTCAAATCGGTGAAACTGACACCACAATGCATTGAATAAAACAATACCTGCTTTTTGCCTTTTTTGGGGTATTTTTCTTCTTCAGATATCGTGATGTATCGAGTATCGCAGAATTGCTGTATCGTGATACTATAAAAACAACTACAGAAACATTATATATTATATACTATAGTAGTACTATTTAAAATAATATAGGAATAATACGGAAGCACCAAAAAAACCACAATAGTAATACTTTTACAAACACTATAGTAATAATATGTGACCTGCTCTATCGAAATCAGTCGCATTGACCCGAAGACACATTTTGAGTTGTATACACTGTTGGAAAGAGGAGATTCCTAGCTTTCTAATGATATCAAGATTGTTTTTGTACTCCAAATATTAAGCAAAATATGTCACATTATATAATGACTGTCACCGAGTCATCATTTTGAGAAAAAGGCCTTTAAAGTTTCCTCTTCTCTGGAATCCATCGATCTGATTGATTATTAGCGGAGCAAATTATCAAAATAGTCCGGAGGGAAAATATTTCCGTTTGGATTACTGGTCTGGGGGAAGCTCGCGAGTGTGTGTGTGTGTGTTTGTGTATTTTTGCGTTTGTGTATATTGTGTTTGTTTCCCGGGGAAAACACTCACGAGAAACACCGGCTGTTGTTATGCTTGCTGTGACGTTAAATGACTCCGTTCTGCGCTTGTAATTATGCCGTTACAAGCTTCATAGTTGTATTTATCATCTAAATTTGCCGAAACAAGTTTAATATTCTGAAAGCCAAGACTTTGTTTATTTGAAATCAGATGAAAACAAACTGTAACGGACCCCGCCGTGTTATCTAGATAACTATATGCCTTACATTCATAATTTCAGCCGGTGGGAGGGGGCTGCGCTACGGAAGAGCAGATTGCGAGCGAGAGGTGCCTGTCATCTTCCCTTTACAAGCTTCACAAATGTATTTATCGTGTGATTTTGGAAATAAAAGTTTCATATTCTGAAAGCCAAGACTTTGTTTATTTAAAATCAAACAAAACACCCGAACCCCGAAAAAATAGTTTTTTACGCAAATCCACGTTTATTTTGAAATGAGCCGTTGCGACATCCGACTGATTTCGATAGAGCGGGTCACATATGCATTCACTATGACGATATCATACTATTACTATAGGAGTGTTCTATAGTGTGTTCAAAAAACAACTACAGAAACACTATATATTATACTATAGTAGTAGGCTACTATTTAAAATAATATAGTCTTAATACGGAAATTACACCAACAAAAAACACTATAGTAATACTTTTACAAACACTATAGTAATCATATGCATTCACTATGACAATATCATACTATTACTATAGGAGTGTTCTATAGTGTGTTCAAAAAACTACAGAAACACTATATATTATACTATAGTTATACTATTTAAAATAATATAGGAATACTACAAAGATCTAGATACATAGCATTACTATTGAAATATTATAGGGCTACTATAGCTAATAAAATGGCACTACAGAAAAAACTATAGTAATCCGATAACTGGTGAAAAATACTATAGAATACTACAAACTGACTATAGGATACTATACAACTCTTATAGTATACTATAGTAATACTATAGTTCATTTTCGTAAGGGAGAGCCCCTCCTCCAACACACACGAACGCGCACATGACCAATGAGGGCACGAGATAAGTTTGTGCACAGATGGAAGGCTGACAGGCAGGTATGCCATCCAGTTATTTTAGCCGGGCCGGCTAAAATGATTGGTCGTGCTGTTTACAGTACTACGGCTTCCACAGATGAAATTATTTTATGGATTTTTTGTCAAAGCACTTAAGATATTCATTGCTATCGGGATGTTAAGAGCATTCCATGGAATATAACAAAAAGTGTATCTCGAGCCGGTTTCTCAAACTTACCTACCCCACCTTTAAGAACCTAAAACAAGTCAGAAAAAAACATGAACATTTTTAGGCCTACTATAACATTTTTTTTTTACTTACGTTTTCTTTGGGGTTTAATAATAATAATAATAATAATAATAATAGCTTGCATTTATATAGCGCCTTTCAAGGGACCCAAGGTCGCTTTACAGTAATAGGGCAAAAACAAACATAACAAAACAAAAGTCAGACAGACAAAACAACAGATCGATTAGGGGCCGAAAGCCTTGGCAAACAGATGGGACTTGAGGGCCCTTATGAAGGCGTCGAGTGTGGGGATGTTGCGAATCTCCGCAGGGAGAGCATTCCAGAGGGTGGGGGCTGCCACACTGAAGGCTCTGTCCCCGAAGGTTCGCAGTTTGGTGCGGGGGGTGGTAAGCAGGCCAGAGTCTGAGGACCGCAGGTTCCGGGGTGGGGCATGTGGGTGAAGGATGTCCGATAGGTACTGGGGGGCAAGGGCATGGAGGGACTTGTAGGTAAGGAGGAGTTTACAAACCATATGCCCCACTTAGGTGCCTACAACAAGTCAGAGAAAAACATGAACATTTTTGCCATTACTATAATGTTTTTTACATTTTTTTTTTACTTACGTTTTTTTTCAAGAGTTTTCTTTGGGGTTTACTAACCATATGCTCCACTTAGGAGCCTACAACACACTAACACTTGAACATTTGTTGTTGGTTTTTTTCAGACCCCCCTCCACTCACACTGTGCTGGCTCACAGAAAGAGCATGTCATCATTTTGGTCAAGGCTTTCTATGGCAGGTTCAGCAACTGAGGGAGCTGACTTAAATGAGTAAGCAGCTGATGTGCCAAAAAGCTGCAAAACCTCATCAGGCAGCTTGTGCTCATATTTTTACATGTATATATTTTTTATATTTAGCCTTTATTTATACAGGTGTAAAATCTCATTGAGACACAAGGTCTCATTTTCAAGAGAGACCTGTCAGTGGTAACACTACCACACAAAGTTTCAGACAGACAGGACACTAAACACAGAGGCAACACTAAAATACAACACCGTAAAAAAAGTAGTCATTGAAATCCATATAAAGTAGTCAGATATAGCAGGTGCAAACACCCACAGATGCTTTTTTTAAATTAGTTTAAAATCCGTGATGGGTATCAAACTGGTCAGCTTAAGTTCCTGCTGAAGTGTGTTCCAGGTCGAGGGGGCAGAGTATGATATGGCTTTTTTCCCAAGCACCGTAGCATCATAGCAAGCATCACCAGACAGCTTCAGACCATATAACCATAAAGGATGGAGTTCAGGGTCTGCAAGGACATCCGGTTTCTGAGTTTGCTTTTTACCACACTCATCTGGCTGAATAGTCTCTCGACTTCAGCATTCGAGTGTGGTAAGGACAGCACAGACACAGCAGCCATGGTAAGTTCGTGAAATGGATTGTTATCAACTGCATCCCTGAACTTCCAAACCTCAACCCAGAAGCCCACTGTGTTCTTTGTTTCATTCCACTTTCTCAGATGGATGGAACGCCACTGCTGGACAATTTTGTCTATATCTGCAGGAGAGTAGCCAAGGAGCTTGGCTATTTTTTCGATTTCTCCCAGGCTCTTACTGTGGTTTAGAGTTTTCTCTACATTGAAAATGGACATGTACTGCAATGCCTCAATATTGTCCGGCAGTCTCAACCTCAACTCGTGAGTGAGGGAGATGGTGAAGGCTACACACCGCTTTCGGACCTGGTTCTTCTCCTCAGGCGCAAGAAGGAGCTCAGCTGCCTTGGACTCAAAAAGGTAACCAAGGTACGGTGAGGGACTGATGTATCCATCAATTGGCTCTTTGAGAACATCAATATTGGCAAGTGGATTCAGCACCCTGCTACTCACAGACTTGATCAGGCTAACCAAGCTGTCAAGTAGCTTCAAAGGATCCACCTGCTCTCCCTCAAAAGCCTTGATCGCCAACTGCACCTCACCCAGCACCGACTTCAAAAAAGTGAGGTACAAAATGTTCTGAGGATCACTGTACATGGAGTGTAAAACCTCAGCCATGTAACAGTGTTCACTGGACTTGGTGACTGCAAAATGCAGTTTAAGCGCCTCCCACTGGTCCAAAATGCGTGTAACCGCTGGTTCAATGGAGAGCCAACGTGTCGCACACACCTTGGTTATTTGTAAGGGCTGCTCCCCACAGTTGATGGTCTCATATATGGCCTTATAGGCGTCCCTGCGCTTTGGAGACACTGAAAACCAGTTATAGGTCTCCCGTACCAAGTACTCCACACTATGGGGGAGGGTGTCATTGGAAGCATGAGTTACAGCAAGTTGCAGAGAATGACACACACAGCGAATAAGAACCAGATCTTTGATGCCATACTCCTCCTTCAGCACTTTATGGACCCCATTCTTATTCCCCGTCATAACTGAGGCATTGTCAGTCCCTATCCCCAGGAGTTTCTCTTTTTTGAGACAACACTTCTCCAGGAAAGCCACAAGAGCTCGGGCTATAGATCTGGCATCTCCTCCCTCCAACTGAACAAGCCCCAGAAATGTTGAGACAATTGATTGTTTTGTGTTACTAAAGTACCTTATCACAACCCCCAGGTACTTAGAAACACTGACATCCGTGGACTCATCAAGGAGGAGGCTGAAACGCTGGTCACCCACATCTGCGACCAACTTTTTCAGGAAGTATGGTGCTAGAATACCATTTATCATCTCGGTGCACTTTGTCCGATGCATTTTGAAGTGCTTAGCAGCAGTGGAGTCAGAGAAAGCAGCTTTACATGCCTCCCTAATGTGATCACATGCCAGCATTGAACAGTGTTCAGCCATAGCTAATGCCATGATGGCTTCAGCCTTTTTTGCAGAGTCAATTGTTCTAGTGTTGAATAATGGCAGCTTGCTTTGAGTGGCACTGTCATAAGGCTTTGCCTTTTGAGTATGTTTTTGGGTTTTAACATGCTTCTTGATGTCAGACAGTTTGGCATAGAAATCCCCCTTACAATAAAGGCAGTATGCCCGTGTGCAGGGGCGGACTGGGACTAGAATTCAGCCCTGGAAACTGACCCAGTCCGGCCACATGAAATGTCAACGGGGGGGCATCAGAAAAAATAAATAAAGTACTATTAGTTATTAGAAATCAGCTGTTTATTAGGCTGCATTTATGCAGTTCAAGGGATAATTCTCACCTAAAGAGGGAGGACACTCCTCAGATGTCTTAAACACATGGGACATCGTAAAACAGTAAACACACACACATACAGTAGCCTACTATTTGTTATTGGTTATTAGAAATCAGCTGTTTATTAGGCTGCATTTATGCAGTTCAAGGGATAATTACATTTCAATTCATTTAGCTGACGCTTTTATCCAAAACGACTTACAATTACCAATTACAGGGACATTCTCCCAGGAGTAACTAAGGACTAAGTGCCTTACTCAAGGGCACACTAGTGGTGGTGTTCCTGGCGGGATTTGAACTCACAACCTTCCGATCTTCAGCCCACCTCACTATCCATTAGACCACCACTATCCATTAATTGTCACCAACTTCTTGCTCTTGCCCTGCACATGTGCCAGTTGAGCTGGTTCTTCCACCAGCTCAACTCGCGCCCTCATCATTCTCTTCATCATCTTGCACTTGTTCTAAGCTGCTGATGATAGTGCTTGTAGCAGCGCTGCTGCCAAAAAGGTCTGTCAATTTGCGACATTTATATGCTTCACCTGCGAGTGACTTCACCTTTTTTTCTCTTGCCTTCTCAGCCCCACCTTTTTCTTTTCGTTTTCTTTTATTTGTATCCATGTTTTTTCATTCTCCCTGTCTGCCTGTCTATACCCTGCTGAAAAAAACAGCTTCGACCAACTTAGCTAAGTTGACCAGCCTGGCTGGTTTAGAGGGGTTTTGGACACTTTAGTTGGCCAGGATGGCTGGTTTAGCAAAAAAAAACAGCATCCATCTATCACCAGTTTATGTTTAATAATAGTATTAAATCATGCTGGAAGCTTACCAGGATTCCAGGTGACCAGCATACATTGTTTAAATACTGGTATGATTATTTAAAGTGGACCTATCATGCTATATTTGAACAATATATTGTAGGGCCATACCTATATAAAGTATATAAATATAGTTTTTTTTTCAAAATACCAAAGAGATCCTGCATTTTAGCCATGCCTCATTTCGCTCTATTTGCTCTTTCCAGCCCTGTTTTTGCAGTGGGCTGATTCTGTGAGCTGCAGCTGACCACGCCCCCCTGCAGGAGAGGGGAGCGTGCTTTGAGATCAGCTGCTGGGCTCTCAGAAGAGGGGGAGGAAAAGAGAGGCTCCGTCCTCCGTGTATTATTCTTATATTATTATATAGAGTCGTTACCAGAGAGAATTACAGTGCTTGCCTCGACGGGGAGGGATTGCATTGAATTACAGCAGCAGGAGCAAACGCTTGCCTCGGGGAGGGAGAAAAAAAGCCACAGCGGAGAATAAACAGAAGGGCAACCGTGGCAACCATGCGCGGGAAGTCTTCTTCGCTGCTTTTGTGGCAGACTACAGCGCCACTTACAGGCCTGGCATATGTACTACAGCGTCTCCAGCGCTTTCGAGCGGCAATGGCCGGCCGTGGCCCAACCCCGCATTCCCCTGATAGGTGGAGAGTTGGCCATATAGGCGGAGCTCCTCGTTCCTGACGTCAGAGGAATTTCAAATCTGTATCAGTCTATCAGATCCGTTTGCAGCCCCGTTTTTAGAGATTTGGGTATGGAGGAAAAGAGAGAGGGTTGTGTTTTCTGACACTTGGTGAGTTCCCTGGAACACCGGGGACACATATTGATGTATAAAAGACATACAAAAGTGCATTTTGCATGATAGGGCCCCTTTAAACTAGAGAACACAAATATATTACAAAGATTCATTGTGTCATGTATTCTGGTATCTACAAAAATAAAGACATTGTATAGCGTTCATGACAGTATTTTAATTGAATAAATAGCTAGTTAATATAATAAAATACACAGTAGCAATACAAATAACAACCAACCTGCAAATCAACCTAAATGTATTATCTAAAACAGGTGCATTTGATTTAAAATAAAAGTAATACATAGAATTCAATATTTAAATGGTAACAAAAACAGTAACACTATGTATGATAAGAAAAAGGCTGTCAGCGCAACTTAAATGATGACGTAAAACAATTTGTTTTAAAGGGCCCGCCGGCCGTCAACGGCCCTTGACGACCGGCCGTTCTGTGGTTCTCCAGATTCTACAGATGGCCAGTCCGCCCCTGCCCGTGTGTCATCTCCAATAAATGGCTTCAAGCATCCTTTATACTCAGGGTTTGATTCCCTCTCCTTTCTGTATTTTTGAGAATACAATTTAGACTGTGCCATGATGTTTAGCTTGTCACAGAGAGGCACACACACAGTGGACGAGGTGATTGAGTGACTGAGGCTGTGTGAGTCAAAGCAAAGCAAAGGCAGTTATTTATTATAGTGTGAAAGTGAGTGAAGAAACATTTACATTTTACATTTAAATCCTGCTCAAAACCAGGACGGCTTGGCAGTTGGCGCATGCGCAATTCATTTGCAGTCTCGACGCAGGAGAGTGTGGTTGTCTCCTCTCTGCTCTGACTGCAGCGGCCAGGCAACTGTCAGTCTGAGCGCTTGTGAGTACTATGGGAGGGAGGCGGGGCTCACGGCAGCACCATTATAAATCGTTAGATTAGTCGTTAGTCGCTTTTGACAAAAATAAGTAGCCGGAGGGTTTGGAAAGCCGCCAAATTTAACGAGAAAGTCGCCAAGTTGGCAACACTGGCAAGAGCTTGCAAAGAATATAATGGCGCATTTCCACCACACGGTCGGCCTCGGCCACGCTCGGTACTGCTTGGCCGCGTTGGGCCTTAACAGGGCCGGCTCACTTCATGCTGCGCTTCCATTACAGTTTAGGAACTGGGGTAGTTACTATAGTAACGCAGTGTAGGCGGAGCCGTGACGTCATCTTCAATGAGAACCCCAGAAAAACAACACAGCCGTTAGCTGTTAGCACTCAGAGCTCACAGCTCCTTATATATGTTCAGAAACTCGACAAAAGTTAAACAAGTACACACCACAGATTGCCTGTGTCATGGTGAATACAGTCGCTGCTTTATTTATGTCTGTATAGGCCGTTGTTGTGAGTGTGGACGGTCGGAGCATATACTGCGTTAGCTTAGCCAATCTCCATCTAGAAAACACGCATTTTAAAAGGTTTTTCGCCTGCCGTCTGTCTGCAAACTTGCCAAAGCATTAATTCATGGTTTTTACTAACCGGTATCAGTATGTTGCTACTTCGGCATCATTTTGAAACGTGTATTACAATTAAATCACGGTCAAATATGTCCATCTTGTTGTAGTTGTAGCCCCCTTGCCAGCGATCCTCTCTCTAGTTTAGCATACTCAGCCCGACTCAGCCCTGTTTGTTGGCCCCGATAGAACCACAATTTTGTCGGGCCAGAAAAGAGGTGAAAATGTGGCCCCGGGCCGGGCCGGGCCGTAACTAGGCCTAGTGGAAGCGCAACCAAAAACGGGCACGGCACGCTTAAACCGCGCTCCGCGCCATGGTGGAAATGCGCCATAATATACAATACAATTGGTCTAATTGTTGAATATTTACTTTCAATTATTTGACCTAAACTTCTGCTTTCAGACGTAGTTATTTAGGAAGATATTACCAGAACTGATAATAATCCAATGCAAGGCCAACAATGTAATATAATACATTATTTAACCTGTTCCACCCTGAGCCTGTTTTTCAGGTCTCAGGCTCGAAAATGACATTCCCAGAACAAATGACCATATCTTCCCTTCTAAAAGGGTTAAATTAATAATCTTTTTTCTCAAAGTAATGATAAACCTGTGAGTTGGATGTAGAAAAGTCAGAATCAATATAGATGTTTTTTATTTTAAAGAAAATTCAGATTTTACATTGTAAAAACTGTAAATTATAGTGTCCGTCCAAAAATTCTTTTTTACTTATAGTGAAAACTACCCTTGGATGATGGTAAGGTAGACTAAAAGCTTTAGGAATCCAAAGTACAACATATAATAAGTACCCTGTATCAAGATTGATGCAAAACAAGTGACATGACCTTTTTAGAGAGGTTTAGCCAAAAACACTCCACCTCTGAAGTGATTTGGGTGTAAATGTTTTTTTTCTTCATATCTCTGGAACCCATTGGTCGATTTTGATGGTTGACACCTCTTTCTGACCGTTAGAGCCAATAGAATCGAAGGGGGAGTCCCCCACACACACTCATTGTGAAACAAAAAGGTGGGGGCTTTGCGCATGTAATTTTGCATTAGAGTGAAGCTTCATTCTAGCTCTGACATCTAGAAACGAAATAGCATGGATTATCCGTTTTATTGATCATGGATTATCAGAAATCATTTCAAAGGGACACAGACACATTGGATTAACCTATGGATTAACTTCAGCAGCGTTTTTATCGTTGTAATGCCATTGAAGACCACTTTGGAGGGACTACAGAGCCAAGGTAACCTTGTTAGCATTTTTAGCTACCTAGCGTCACCTGTTTTGATGTCTGTTTTTGTTTATAACGTCGCGAATCCGTATAAATCAGTGATAATGAGGGTACCCATCGATTCTGTGTCACCTCACGATGTGAATCGATGTCATGGATGTGGAGAAAAGATAAATAAGGTTTTGGGAGTGATTTTCGGTGCAGTAATCTGTTAGCATTTTTTGCTCGTTGCTAATTCAGAGGCTCAGTGTTAGCATTGTGGGTTTTCTTTTGAAAAAAAAAAAAAAATGATCAGTTAGATGAGTTTCTTCCCGTTACATGGATATAAAACATTCATAGTTTATTAAATGAACATGCCCTCAGACACTGTTTCCTGCAAGATGTTGCGGCAGTGCCCCGGTACCGGGGTCTCTCGGGCTTAACAGGTTAATATTAGGGCTGTCAGTCGATTAAAATAGTTAATCGCGATTAATCGCAAATTAATCGCACATTTTTTATCTGTTCTAAATGTACCTTAGAGGGATATATCAAGTTTTTAATACTCTTATCAACATATGAGTGGACAAATATGCTTTATATGTTTGTTTATTATCATTTGAACAATGACAAATATTCTCATGAATATTAAACACAACAACCTCTGAACATTACATATAATCGCCTCAATTCAACCTGGAACCTCTCTCATACAATACAAAGTGTGTGTGTGTGTGTGTGTGTGTGTGTGTGTGTGTGTGTGTGTGTGTGTGTGTGTGTGTTTGTGTGTGTATGTATGTGGAGACACTGTGATGGATCGTTGGAGCTATGTGCAGCTCAAGGCATATATGCTCGAACGGGAGCTGCCTGGACGCTGCAATCATGTTGCGCGCACTATCCGTGCTGAGTGTGCTGACTTTTCGTACAATGTCCCACTGTCTGGCTACCTGCATAAAGTCAAGTGCTCGGCGCAGTTGTCGGCGAAATGTCGCTCCTCTGTTTTCATTGAAACAGCTCCTTATATCAGTTAGCGCAGCTAGCTAGCACCAGATGCTAACAACAACAACAACACGTAAGGTGTGCCTCGCCTCGCGCCACACATATGTGTGCCCTCCCGGTCCTCCCAATGGCCAGTCCGGGCCTGCCGGTGAGCGTGGAAGTGTGGTCTGCCACAAGCGGGCGGCAGGAGTGGTGCTGTCAGCATCAGCTTGTAGATGGTATTTTAAACTCGATGCGCTCTGAAACTACGGGGCGGCCGAGGACAAAAAATACACATGCGTTAATCGCGTTAAAATAATTGGTGGCGTTCATTTTTGTTTGCGTTAACGCGTTATTAACGCGTTAACTTGACAGCCCTAGTTAATATATATTATATATTTACATATGTATATTTATATATAATTAAAATTACAACCGGCCCTTTGAGTGCAACCATAATGCTGATGTGGCCCGGGATGAAATTGAGTTTGACACCCCTGCTCTAAGCCCTGTCTGCAGGCCTGTGATAGCAGGGAGAGCAGCCATCAGGGACACTTCTCAATCCCACTTTTGTTGTTACTTCCCCTGCTGCTGCTGCTCTGCTGATGTTAAGATAGCAGCTCTCCTGATGTTCAGATTGGGCGACTCTCATCTGCTCAGCAGTTGGCTGGCTGCTTGTCAACAGGGGGGGGGTCGCAGGGCTCGCTTTGTCTGGAGATTTATGTAAGCTCAGAAAGCGAAGACTTTCCCGAGAACAACCTCCGACTATCACCACCATCAGGTTTTCTGATAGGAACAGAGAAAGAGGGAAGAGATGATTTGTCTCTTTCGTTGCGTTTTGATCCTGGAAGGGATTTGTAAGAAGATGACAAATGCCCCTCCTGTGATCAGTTGCGCCACCTCGATAGCACCTAGCCCCTGCTGACAATTCAATTGTTGGACTGTGGGTTTCAAAGCAGTGCTGCATGTGGGTCCGAGCATTGGGGGTTTTGCATCAGCACTTTGGCTCGACCAAAAATCGTTTTTAAAATGTGCTATATAAATAAAACCTGATTTGATTTGATTTGATTGTGCTTGGCACTATGATAAATGGCGTTAAGACCTTAAAAAAGAGAATTAATTGAAATATTGAATTATATCTTTGGACGAGATAGCAAAATATCTATATTAATTCTGCAACATGTGGCACGACTTTTTGCTATGCTTTAGTTTATAAGGTAGATGGGCGTGTGCCACTGAGGTTGTGTTTTTGCAGAGCTCTCTCATTTAGTGTTATGAAATTGTGTCTCTTAGACCTCTTATTGAATGGAACAATGTATGTGGCTTTATATGACAGAGGCACACAATCTGCATCTCAGTTTTTTCCTGGAGTATCATGTTATTTGTTTAAACCAGGGGTCAGCAACCTTTTTGTACCATTTAAATAAAAAATGTAATCAGTGTGCCAAATCCACCTTAAGATTATCATTAAGTCCAATTATGACATCACATCCACATTTCCAATGGGTCTGTAATTTTATTACATCAAAGTGCATAGCAACATTTCAAAGAAAGCAGCCATCCTTATGAAAACATTCACATGTGAGTTGAAATCACTAATAATGATTAAGCAACAAACTTCAGCAATAAACTTGCAATGTGTTAACAGCAAATGTCAAAATGGGGGAATTAAATGTAACAAACAGAAACATGAGCACCAAGTATGCTCCCATCCACATGAAAACAGCCAAATCCGATTTATCACTGTGATGCCCCTGTGGGATCATCAGTGGAGAGGGTGTGGCTGTGCTGTCTGTGCTGCATTGGCGGCACTGATTGCAGTAACTCAGGACACCTGGGTCTGGTGCCCTGGAGCTATTTAAAGCCTCTCTGCTCCTCTCTGTTCATCTCTGTTTTCCCCTGCAGGCACCCGGCTCTGTTGAGTATAACAAATTCCACTTGATTTGAATTGTTTGTTCTAAATAAACATCTTTTGATAAATGTTGACATGGTGTGTCTCCTCTTTGTTGTGGCCTTTTGAGCCAGGTCGTAACAATCACACAACAGGCAGGCAAGTTGAGTTCTCTGATGTGCTCTGGACCTTTAACTGATAAAAGAAGATCAGCGTACAGCTTCACAGGGACTAAGACTAAGTTAACATGAGCACTGTAAAACTGGAAGAAAAGAGAGAATCCTGCTACCACGTAAAGGCGCGGTAAATGTGCAATTATCACTCAGGAACCCGACAGGTGAAGTTTGTGCTCACCTGGCGTGTTCTAAGATTTTAACAGATAAGTGACAGTTTAACTTTACTGACTTAACGTGCGGTAGAGATACTAACAAAACAATACAATCAATGTGGGTAAATATATAAATAAAACCACAAGCGGCTGATTCACACTGATTGGCACAGTTAAAACACGGCAGACTCTGCGATCCGTCACAACAGTAGCATGTAATGCAAACAAAAGATCAACATGAAGTTGATAACACACACTAATAACCTATATCTGCCAAGACACGAAACCTCGTACAAGGAACCGTTCTTGGTAATGATTATAGGCGTGCGTAAAGTCCGTTCACTATGCGGCGGAGATTTATTTCACTCTGCTCGAGCACTGACGGAGCCGTTGTCTTGCGTCCGAGAAATAAACACAGCGGCTGGTCCTCGTTTCACCACATAGGAAAGCAGCAGAAGTCGACTGGAGTTAAAGAGAGCGGGCCCTAGATTATCCTTCTGCGCTGCAATGCGTGCATGGCTTCCTTCTGCAGGTAATGGGTGACGCGCTCTGCAGGGCCGGACTGGGACAATAAGTCAGGCCGGGAATTATACTGTTGTGTTCAAAATTCCAGGAAAGACAGACGACTTCTAAGTTTAACTATTTATTATGAGAGAGCAAAATATATATATTCACTTGGCCAAGGACTCCGTAACGTCATAGAAATCACAGACAGCAAAGCTGTAATCTGTCAGTCTATATCCCTAAAGAGCCTCGAACCTCGTGCGTGCATACATTTTTATTACACAGGGCGTTGCCCGTACATTTATGATTGGTCAAGACTACAGTAGCTGACGAGATACCATTGTTTAGACTTGGTTCTCTTTGGTAGGTGCGCAGACTCAGAAAAAAGTATCTTGGCAACACGATCCTCCAATCAGCATTCGGCCGGCCTGTGGAAGTCCCTCCCTACTCTGGCACCATCATACGTAATTTGTTTTCGCTAACGTTTCTACAGAAAAAGTGGAATCTTCATAAGGCTGCTTCCTAGCTGTGTGTGGGAGCGGAGCTCACCCAAAGCTCAAGGCCGGAGTGATGTCCTGTTTATGAATAACTCTTTGTATTCTTCCAGTGTCTGCACCTGACCTTGCTACTCTGTATTGCAGGCTAAAGACGTCTATTTATTCCAAAGTCACAGCCACATAAATGAGCACAATAAGCTTATAATCAGGGGTGCGCATAACTTTCTTAGTGAGTTACTCAAATGAGTACCAGGAGACAATGTTTGGTACGCAAGGTTATGTGTTCAGCCCCTCTGTTTCGCGAACGTCGACAGGGGGGGTGTGGCTGGGGGTGTGGTATTGAACGTCGACGGGAGGGGGTGTGGTCTTTAGGCTGGGGGTGTGGTATTGAACGTCGACGGGAGGGGTGTGGCTGGGGGTGTGGTATTGAACGTCGACGGGAGGGGTGGGGTGGGCGCTAGTGGAGCACTCGCGTGGAACTCACGCCAGAAGTTGTGGCACAACTCCGTTGTACACACCGACGTTAACAGCAGCTCCGTCTGTGCGCACGGCGACTGGCTCTGTCGTCCAGTGATCGAAGCGCCTTCTGGAAATGCTAGTCCGCCGGTACGCAAATGCGCTTAGTGAGACAAGTGACGGTACGCATTTCAGGTGTTTGCCGCGCATGCGTACCAGTTATGTGCACCCCTGCTTATAATGTAATAATAAGAATCAGTCTTTCTAATGTTATATAAAAATAGCCTCCACAATACACCCAGCCAGGCTGGATTTTGCTGGATTTATTTGTCAATATTTACAGCGTTGCTGCCCATAGTGATAGCCCTATAGTTTAAATCTACTACCTAATAATAAACATATGGACATGGGTTACTTTTTTTTTTAAATGTGCAAATGTATTTAGGAACCTATTCGTGTCAACATATTTTAAGTGGGGATGGACCTCAAATCCTCTTGGGGGGTCCGGGGGCATGCTCCCCCGGTAAGATTTTTTTTTTCGGACTTAAATGCATCAATTTGGTGCATTTTGAGGGGGAAATAAAGAGACTACACCCAGAACTGAACTGTAACATTTGTATAATCATAAAATCATAAGAACATGGCCATAACCAATAACATACCATATCCAATATGAAAAAACATTGAAACTTGTTTATTTATTTGTTTTTGGTTCAGTTGCGAGTGTGTCTGGGCTCCTGAATCAGCCTCTCCTGTCTCCCCCTGCTCCCCCAGCTAGAAATGTTTGGTTCTAAAAACATTCTGAGAATGTTACCATTCACTGTTCTATGAATGTTTTCAGCGGGAAGTTTTCTTTTGGTTCCCAGAATGTTCTTCTGAAGGTAGGATAACGTTCTCTAAAAACATTCTTAAAATGTTTGGTGATAACTTTCTTAAGATGTTTTTGATAACCTTCTTAAGATGTTTTTGATAACATTGTTCGAACATTATGCCCTACTATTCCTAAAACGTTTTCAGCTGGACATTTATTTTGGTAACTATTTGGATTGTTATTATTAACTTGTTTTAATTGTTCATCATTTTTGGTGTGTGTTTTGCTGTTATACTACGCTAAAGTTTAGCCTGGTATCTGGTTTCTTTTTTTTTTTTTTTTTTTAAACAATATATTTATTGATTTTTTCAATTTTCACAACACAATAATGACGTAGCACATACATGACAAGTACATAATTACAAAGCAAAAAGACAAAAAATTACAAAAAACAGACAGCTCAGTCTCAAACATACACATATGTAGGTGGTTACAGGAGTATCACATTTATGATTGATGATGAATTTATGATGACAGGTGATTCATGAGGTTCCTTTAACAATAATAGCCGACAATTCAGGTCCAAGGAAATCTAAGTAAGGCTGCCAGATTTTATAGAACTGATCAGATTTGGCATGTAAAACATTTGTGAGATATTCCAGGGGAACCAACTCAAATATAATGTTGCGCCAGCCTTTGAGAGATGGGACCTGATCCTTAATCCACTGTAATAAAATATTTTTCCTAGCAGCAAAAGTAAGGACATTATATAATCTTCTGTTCGCAGCAGTAGGTAGTGATTTGACTGGTAGACCTAAAATCAAAGACAGCGGGTCCATATCTAAATGTCTATGAAATATCTTCTCCATTTCAACTAATATGTCAGACCAATATTGCTGAAGTTTGCAGCATGACCAGAAGCAATGGGTCAGGGTTCCTATTTCTGTTTTACATTTTAGACACATGGGGGAGAGTGAGGGGTTAAAACAGTGCCTACGATTAGGGGATATATGTATTCTGTGTATAATTCTCAATTGTATTGCTTTTGCTCTGGCACATATGGATATCTTTTTGGCATAATTCCAGACATCTTCCCATGTCTCCTCATCGATAGTCACTGACAATTCCCTCTCCCAAGCCCCTTTGACTCTTTGCGTATTATTAGGAGTCATGCCTCGCAATACTTCATAAAACAAACTGAGAGACAATCTCCCTGGTTGACGGTACAGGAATTTCTCAATGACAGATACTTCCCTGTGATCTATAAGGGTTGTATTCTTGGTGATATAATGCCTGATCTGCAAAAAACGAAAGAAGTCGTGTCTTGGGAGCTGATACTTTGTCCTCAATTGATCAAATGACATGAGACAACTGTCATTGAACAAGTCCCCCAATTTAGTTAAGCCTTTGTTACGCCACTGCTGAAAGCTAGGGTCCATTACTCCTGGCAAAAAGTCTGGGTTGTTGGTTATCGGGGTGAAAATGGAAGTCAATTTGAGCCTCCCTTCCATACGGCGAGATGAGCGCCATGCTTTCAAAGCATTAATTGTGATTGGGTTGGTACATTTTTCTTTTATGTTTTTAAAACTCCCAAAATACAGTAAGTCCTGTAGAGCACATTTTGATAATGAGGATTCAATATCCAACCATGTAGAAGAGACATCATTCTTTATCCATTGAGATATTGCTGTCAGGTGAGCACAGAGCTGATACACTTTAATATTTGGCAGGTCTAAGCCACCCATAGAGCCAGGCAGATGCAGCACCGACATTTTTAGTCTAGGTCTACGTTTGTTCCATATGAAAGAGCTAAGCCAGCTGTTCAGATCCTTAAGCACCCTGTTTGAAAATAAAATAGGAATCATCTGAATGGGATAAAGCAACCTGGGTAATACATTCATTTTAATGAGAGCTATTCGCCCAAGCCAGGAGATAGGGAGTGAGGTCCAGCGATCTAAATCTTGTTTTACCTTATCAAATAATGGAGTAAAATTGGCTTTGTACAGTTGATTAAATGACGGGGTAATAAATATACCTAAATATACAAAACCGGATGGAGACCATTTAAAAGGAAAGGATGGCATTGTATTTGGTATAGTCCTAAGACTACCCAGAGGCATAGCTTCGGATTTATTTAAGTTGATCTTATACCCAGAAAAATTACTAAACCAATCTACCCTCTCAATGAGAGCTGGGACTGATATCTCAGGCTGGGATAAAAACACTATGACGTCGTCCGCATATAAACTTATTTTATGACATATCTCTCCAAGCTGCAAGCCATGTATGGAAGGCGTGGCTCTAATGATCTCAGCCAGTGGCTCAATGGCTAGCGCAAAGAGGAGAGGAGACAGTGGACAGCCCTGCCTGGTGCCTCTATGTGTTGGAAAGTATTCTGATCTTAATCCGTTAGTTACAACAGCCGCTTGTGGGTTGGTGTACAGTATTCTCACCCATTTCAAAAAGTTATTGCCAAGACCAAATTTGTCCAATGTGTAGAATAGGAAGGACCACTCTACACTATTGTTTGTTTGTTGCAACAACTAAATAATAATTACTGATCAGCTATATCTGTGTTTGTGTTTTATTGATTCCTCTCTGTTTCATTCTTTCCTGTTGTGTGAGTGCTGGATCTCCACAACACCATCACCTACTCTATGTGAAAAGTTCCTTTCATTTTTTAATGATAAAGTCTTGGCCATCGGATCTTCACCTCCTCCTTAGAGATGGCAAATCCGGATCCTTTTACGGACTCAGGGTCTTCTGAGTCAGTCATTGAAGAGATCCGGATCATACGAGTCATTTGAGTCATTTGAGTCATATGAGTCAGCATCACCAAGACCGTCGAAATCCTATCGGTGAAACCGAAAACGTGTTGCATTTCACGAGCATATTAAACTGACGTTATATTAACCTCCGCTACACAGTGTATTTTGCTTTAATAAAAAATGTTGATCACAAAAAAAAGGGTTATTTTGCGATTTGGCAAATCTGAGTCTGCTGTTGACTCGTGCATGAGAACGAGTCTGCTGGATCTCTGGATCTATATGGTTACGGCTCTGAGTCCGCACGAGTCTGCTGTGTTTTGCACAGTGAGTCAGGATTTGCGAATCTGAGTCTGTGAAGTTCCGCTGACTAACTCGTAGGCTACTGGTCTCTCTCGATCATTGACCTGGATTCACGGATCCCGCGATTTTGATTAAGTCCATTATGTTTCCGGCTCTAAATGAAGTTTCAGTGTAGACTTCTAACAAAATTGTCATGTTGTGCAACAGTCTCCTGCGTGTAATAGCTGTATTTCCAATAAGGATCTTACTTGGCAAAACGTTTATTTTGAACATAGCACACAAAAAGAAACAAACAATGACAATGATTGCAAAACAGTTAGAATATATAAAATGTCTTAATTATACAATTATTATTATTATACATATAATTATATCTAATCATATTCCCCCCCATATTTTCTCATGGACTGCGTAACCATTGCAATACTGGTGTTTGTATGTGTTAAATGTGTGTAAAGTGGTGTCTTTTGCTTTAATAAAACATATTGATCACCAAAAAAAGGGTAATTTTGCGATTTAGCGAATCTGAGTCTGCTGTTGAATCGTGCATGATGACGAGTCTGCTGGATCTGCTGCTATACGGTTACGGCTCTGAGTCCGCACGAGTCTGCTATGTTTTGCACAGTGAGTCAGGATTTGCGAATCTCTGAGTCTGCTGTTGACTCGTGCATAATATAGCCGCGGGAGCCGGGTGCTGGAGGAGGGGCTATGCTCGTGCACATGACGAGTATGGATCTCTGGATCTGCTATGCTATTACGGTTAGGAGCCGTCGGCTCCTCTGAGTCCCCACGAGTCTGCAGGAAGTTTCACTGATCCGTGTCCCCTCCCCTGAGCCAAACGATAACTTCTGGCAGCTATCCTACTTGCTAAAGGGTAGATGGACTTGGGGTAAAATGTGATTTTACATGTTATAAAGAGAGTAGCGAGTGACGCAATTTATAGTTTTAATTTGTACGTCACACCAAGTGTGGGACTCAAAGGACTCGGGTTAATGGAGAGGGGAGACTCGTCACGACCAGCTCATTTCTAGGATCCGGGTTAATGATCCGGATGAATCAGGACTCGCCCATCTCTACTCCTCCTCTCACCTTAGACCCAGCAGTGTCTCCTGTGTGCTCAGCTGTCTTCGAGCAATTTGACCTGGTTTCACTGCCCGAGTTATCTGATGTGGTTAAAAAATTGAAACCTTCACCAGGGTTGCCAACTTTGGGTACCTGGCTGGAGTGAGATTTTGATATCATGGGTTTAATTCGGTTTAATTACACATATGCGCACGAAATGACTGCTATCGTGTCAGCAGCAGGACCTTAGCATATATATAGGATATATATACAATATATACAAATACACAATAATGGACACAGACTATAAAGGGCACACAGTTTCATTCACTAATGAAAGTCAAACATGTTTGTTTCCACTGTTTTATTGTGTGCCTGTCGCGATAAGCAATTCATTGACTTATCGTACGATAAATAAAATGAACTCGATAACTTTTCTGACCTCGATAAATTGCCATTTACATGAGGATGTGACTAGCAGTTTGAAAGGATGTACTTGAATAATTATTATAAATTATCATTATGTCAGTGGTCTAAAATGGTCATACAACGGTGCCGACAATATTATCGTTTATCGCAATAATTTCCGGGAAAATGTATCCAACAAAATTAATTATCGTGAGAGGCCTATACATGAAACACACACACAAACAAATCTACAGACTTACTCCAAACTGCCAAATATATTAATTAACACACTCTCACTCTCATATACTCTTTGACTCTATTTTGGCCTAGTAGAACAATAAGCAGCAGACTTTTACTTTTTTATCATTTCTACTGGATCTTAGATCTGCGCATGCGCTTCAGAGTATTTTTGTTGCGTAATCTATGGTAGGGCTAACCCTTGTGGTGGGGCTCAAGTCAGTATTTGCAATGTAATTACATACATACATCCCCCCGACAGTGAAACGCCACGCGTGAGGTTTAGATTATTTCTCAATCCAAATTGAACTGTATGAAATAAAAAGGCACATTTGTCTTGTAGTAAATAAAAAGGGCGACCTGGAGCCAATCCTGCAATTTCCCCACAGGTGAAAGAGTTGACATGCTGAAAACCCAACCCCTGTAGGGGGGTCTGGGGGGATTCTCCCCCAGGAGATTTTTTTGAAATACTAACATAAAATACACATTCTGGTACTCTCTTGAGAAGAAAAATAAATAAATCTATTACTACACATTTAAAAAAATGAATGCCATTTTAGTTTTTTGTTACTTTGTTCTGAAAGCTGAACCTGCTGCTCCTCACAGAGAGAAGAGGGAAGAGGCTGTGTGAATTACTTTACATTGTGGATAAGGGTGGATAGCCCCCATTGTTCTGTGTGTCAAAATGAAAGACAGCCCACATACCTATCAATCATCAAACCGTGGGGTCTTATTTCATTACGTGTTGATTTCTATCAACACGTAATGTTGTATCGATGTATAGAGATGTACTACCGCAAAAGTATTCTCCGTCGGGACTTCCTGCAACAACACCACGCCGTTATCGTGATTCTGATTGGCCAGAAGACATTATCAAAGATGTTCTATTGAGAAGACGATCACTACGTGACAAAAGTTTTCAAAACCGTTTCTAGTCTTCGTATTCTTGTTTTTGGCGTGAGAATAGTTTGGGCAGCGTGAGAGCGTGAGATTGAGAGTGAAAGCGTGTGTCACACGCCAGATGCGTGAGAGTTGGCAACCCTGCCTTCACAATACCCCTTAGACCAGGGGTGGGCAATTATTTTTTCCATGGGGCCACATGAGAAACTGAAAATATTGTGGAGGGCCGGGCCAAAAGGCTGAACTCAATTCTGCATAATATTAATTGTATTTCTTTATAAAAAGCAGTAAATAGCATTGTTTTGACAAGCTGGTAAGAGTATATGTTATAGTTAAGCAATGAAAAAGTGAGGTTGCCTTACAAAAAAATGTCATTTATTAAATCAAATTTCCCAAAACAATGGTAAACAAAATGAACGTTTTTCACCATTTGTGACTCATATTAGTGAACATTTTCAGTCACATTCACTCAAACACATTTTGAGTTTGATTTACTGTTGGAAAGAGGTTCTTAGCATTCTAAAGACATCACAATATTGTCTTTGTACTCCAAATATTAAGCAAGATACATCATATTGAACTGTCACTAAACATCACTGAACTGTGATTTTGAGAAAAAGGCTTCCAAAGAAAGTGTCCCAGTTCACTGCTAGTTGGTGCCTTTACATGCCAACATTTGTAGTCTAACCACCTCATTTGGTGTTTTTAAGTTCTCTTTTCTTGTTCAGTGAGAGAAATCTAGTCTCTGCTGGGCTTTAACGAGTGCATCAAAGTCAGGTTGAATGTCTGAGGTGGAGATGCGAAGCACAGCTGACAGATGATCATCAGTGAGAGAGGATCTATACCTGGATTTCGTAAACTTCATAATTGAAAATGTTTGTTCACATATGTAGGTCGAGCCAAAGAGAACCAACATCTTCTGAGCATGTCTCCTCATGTTTGGAAAGTTCTCCTCCTTGAGAGAAGAGTAGAAATCCAGCAGAGATCCTGACTTAAAGTGCTCTGCCAGTACTGCATCAGACTGCAGGTCGATGAGTTCCAGCTGAACATCACTGGGTGCATTATCCACACTGCAGGTAAAGGGAGAGGAAATCAGGTGCATTTCATCCTCGATTTTTCTGAGATCTTCAAATCGCCTCGAAAACTCACCATGCAATGCTCCCAACATGGATGAGTACCTGCGGAGGTGATCAGCTGATGGTGTGACTTCTTTCAGGGTTTGCATGTGAGTGAGATTGTTGCTCTCCAGTTGGCTTGAAAGAAACTGCATCTTTGTCATGAAAGCCTTCACCAGGCTGTGCATTTCATGAACAAAAAGGCCCTTGCCTTGCAGTTTGGTATTCAGTTCATTCATCAGTGCAGTCACATCAACAGCAAATGCAAAATCTGCCATCCAGTCCTCATCTGAGAGCTCTGGGAAGTCTTTGCCTTTCTTCTCACAAAACTCTCGAATCTCTGCTTTCAGGTCCCAAACTCTTTTTAGCACTTTGCCCAGGCTGAGCCATCTGATAGCTGTGTGGTAGCCGATGTCACAATGCTCAGTCTCATGCTCCTCCAAAAGTGCGATAAACTGTCTGTGGTTCAAAGCTCTTGCCCTGATGAAGTTTACTATTTTAGTAACAACATCAATAACATGGTTAAGTTTTAGCACTGACTTGCACAACACATGTTGGTGTATAATACAATGCAAAAAGACCAGTTTCTGATCCGCGTCAATTTCAGTCACTTTATCTTGCATACGTTTCAAAAGTCCGACATTATTTCCGGTAAGATTTGGACAACCGTCCGTTGTGACACCTGCCAGTCTGTCCCATTTCAGTCCCAGCGTGTCCATGCACTCGTTTACCTCCGTGAACAGATCGCTCCCTGTCGTCGTCCCTTTCATCGACCGCATTGCTGCCAGCTCCTCCGTAATCTTGAAGTCCGGTGTTATCCCGCGGACGAATACGAGTAACTGGGCTGTGTCGCGGACATCACAGCTCTCGTCCAAAGCCAAGGAGAAAAAGTCGTAACTTGCCACTTCACGTTGCAGCTGAAGCTCCAGATTCCCCGCAATGTCCTCGATCCTTCTAGTCACGGTTCGCCTGGACAGCGGGACTTGCTCAAATGCGGCTTTTTTTTCAGGGCATATTAGTGCTGCAGAGTCCACCAAGCACTCTTTGACAAACTCCCCCTCCGAGAACGGCTTACTGTTTTTAGCAATTTTGTGGGATATCACAAAGCTGGTCATGGTTGCTGCATCACTGGATGTGTGAAGCTTGGTAAAAAAGCCTTGCTGCTTTTGCAGCTTAGCTAGCAAAGCTTCCGATGTCCGCGCCCTTTCAGCGTCAGTCAAGTTTTTATATTTCTCCGCGTGTTTCGTCTCGTAATGTCGACTCACATTGTACTCCTTAAACACGGCGATCTGCTCCCCGCAAACTAAACACACGGTTTTACCTCCGACTTCAGTAAATAAATACTTAGCAGTCCAATTTTTGTTGAAAACCCTGCATTCAGCATCTACCTTTCTTTTTTTAGCGGACATTTTTTTGAGGGCTAAAGTCGTCTTGTGACAAGGATCCAATAATGTGCACGTCTTGATATACGTATTGCGTCATTATGCACGTGAATAAAAAACAACTTCAAAATAAAAGCAATGCAGCTTTAGTCCATGCATGAGGTAAAGTTAGAAAATATGTTTATTTTGTAATTTCCAATTAGCCTTACACGGGCCGGTCAGAGTCAACCAAAGGGCCGTATGTGGCCCGGGGGCCGTACGATGCCCAGGTCTGCCTTAGACAGTATTCCTCCGAGACTACTGAAAGACGTTTTTACTACAATTGGGTCATATATTTTAACTTTGATAAATATCTCTCTCACCTCAGGCTGCGTTCCAACCTTTTTTAAACACGCTGTAGTGCAGCCTCTTATCAAAAAACAGAACCTTGATCATTCTGTTCTCTCCAACTTTAGACCTATTTCTAAGCTGCCCTTCCTGTCTAAGGTCCTAGACAAAGTGGTGTTAGCGCAACTGCAGTCGCACCTTGTTTTAAACTGCATATCAGAGAAGTTTCAGTCTGGTTTTAAATCACACCACAGTACAGAAACTGCTCTCCTAATGCTGCGTTCACACCGGACGCGATGCGATGTTTGGGGGCGGCGCGATTACATGTAAAGTCAATGCAGAGACGCGGACAGACGCGAATTCGCTCCGACGGCGCGCATGAAGCGGTGGACGCGGCGCGAATCACGCGATTGAGGCGATTGAACTGTGCCGTGTCAAACGCGAGAGTTCCATTTTTTGTCAAATTCACATGACGCGTTCTCGCGGAAGCCAATCAGCGGTGAGGATCTCAGCCTGCCGTCACTGACGTTCAACCACACAACATCAGCCATTAGCTGTTAGCATTTAGCACACAGAGCTCACAGCTCCTCATATCTGTTCAGAAACTGGACAAAAGTTAAACAAGTACAAACCACAGACTGTCTGTGTCATGGCGAATACAGTCGCTGGTTTATTTATGTCTGTAGACCGTTGATATAAGTGTGGAATGAGCATATACAACGTTAGCTTAGCCTGGTCGACCCGATCTTCATTCAGAAAACAAGCATTTTAAAAGGTTTTTCGCCTGCCGTCTTGTCTGCAGACGTGTCAAGCATTAATTCATGGTTTTTACTAACCGGTATCAGTATGTTGTTACTTCGGCATCATTTAGAAACGTGTATTACAATTTAATCACGATAAAATATGTTCATGTTGTTGTAGCTCCCGAGCCAGCGCGTCTTGTTTGAATGATGCGAGTAAACACAGCTGGCAGCCGCGGTGAAACTCGAACGTTTAGAGCGATGCGATAGGAGCGATTAGAGCGAAACGAATATTCGCATCGCATCCGGTGTGAACGCAGCATAAGAGTTTTGAATGATCTTCTTTTAACTGCTGATTCTGGGAATTCTGCTGTGCTTGTGCTTTTAGGTTTGTCTGCTGCTTTTGACACCATTGACCACCAAATTATTTTATCACGCCTTGAACTGTGTGTTGGAATTAAAGGTAATGTCCTAAAATGGTTTCAATCCTATCTGTCAGAAAGGACCTTTTCTGTGCATCTTGGCCAGTATTCTTCAGCTGCAGCCCCACTAGCATATGGGGTCCCTCAAGGTTCTATCATAGGCCCCATTTTGTTCAGTCTGTATTTACTACCTCTGGGGTCAATTTTTAAAAAGCATAACATTTCTTACCATTGCTTTGCAGATGATCTGCAGGTATACCTGCCTATAAAAGCAAATAAGGAATCTAGGATTGCCTTGCTTAGCTGTCTGAAAGACATAAAATCATGGATGGAAATCAACTTCTTGACTCTCAACGAAAACAAGACAGAGATTATAATATTTGGACAGTCTGAACTCCTGGATGGCTTTAATAGTGTACTCGGCCCCTTAGCCTCCTACAGCCGTCCCTCTGTCAGAAATCTTGGAGTAATCTTTGACAACTGTTTTAAATTCGACAAACAAATAAGCTCAGTTGTCAAGACAAGCTTCTTCCAGCTGCGGCTTCTGGGGAAGGTAAAGGCCTATCTTCCTAGTAAGGAATTTGAACAGCTAATCCACCTATTTATAACGTCTCGTTTAGACTATTGTAACTCCCTGTATATTGGTGTTGATAAGTGTTTGATCCGTCACCTGCAGCTGGTCCAAAATGCGGCTGCACGCCTTCTTACTGGGAAGAGACGTTATGACCACATCACACCCGTTTTGGCAGACCTTCATTGGCTTCCTGTCAGTTACAGGATCCAGTTCAAGTACTTACTTGTTGTTTTTAAATCATTGCATGGACTGGCACCACATTACCTGTCTGAGTTGTTGCACCGCCATGCTCCAGCTAGAGCAGGGGTGTCAAACTCAATTTCATCACGGGCCACATCAGCATTATGGTTGCACTCAAAGGGCCGGTTGTAACTTTAAGACTATATAAATAGATATATATAAATATTGAATATAATAATGTATTATATTAAATTATTGCCTCTGCATTGGATTATTATCGGATAGGGTAATAACTTCATAATTAACTACGTCTGAAAGCAGAAGTCTAGGGCAAGTAATTGCAAGTCTCTTCAGTAAGAATGTCACAATATGATTTTAAAAGAAAAGCCACATTCTGGAAAAACAAAAAAAAATAAGTGACATTTTGAAAAAAAAATCTATTTATGAGAAAAAGGCTAATTTTAAGGAAAAAGGCATATTTTGACAAAAGTCAAATTCTGAGAAAAAATGCATACTGTATGTTGAAGAAAAAAAGTCAAATTCTGAGAAAGTCAAATTTGAGATGCATTGTGGGACATGTCGTTTATGGGCAACGTGCTTCTGTAAAGTAGCATGTAACCGTATAATAAACATATTATATTCTTTGCAAGCTCTTGTGGGGCCACATAAAATGAAGTCGCGGGCCGGATTTGGCCCCCGGGCCTTGAGTTTGACACCCCTGAGCTAGAGCATTGCGATCAGCTCAGCAAAATATGTTGGTGGTTCCTCGGTGCAGGAAAAAAACCCGAGGTGACAGGGCTTTCAGTGTTGCAGCTCCCAGACTGTGGAACAGCCTCCCAGTACATATCCGGACTGCTGAGTCTATTGAACTTTTTAAATCTCAGCTAAAAACTCACCTCTTTGCACTGGCTTTTAATACTAGTTGAACATTACATTTTTACATTGTATGTGTTTTTTTTAATATGTTTTTAGTTATTGTGCTTTTTATCATGTTTTTAATTATTGTTTTATTATTGTACTCCCATTGTGTTATTTAATATTTATTGCCTGTACAGCACTTTGGTCAACTGAAGGTTGTTTTAAATGTGCTATATAAATAAATAAAGATTGAGATTGAGATTAAACCATTCTGGTTGGTTGGGAACCCTCATCCCGTGTGATGTATCCGGTTTGAGACCCCTCTGATTGGCCACTGTAAATGCCACTCGTCATCTCTCTCAACAGCGCTCTTATTATTGTTGTGAGACTCCCGCAGGCATGGCGGACAGAGCGAAGCGATCGAAGGTCTGGGTGCACTTTAAAAAATGTAGTGGCGATAGCGCAAGGTGCAATCTATGTACTCAATTAGTTGCTTGTAAAGGGGGTAACACAAGCAACTTAATGAAGCATTTGCAAACGAGACACTCATTGAATCTAAAACGGTGCAGCGTATTTGACAGCCTAAACAATGTGGCTGCTAGCGATACTGCTAGTGCTAATAGTGCTAGCAGTAGCACGCTAACAACGTCCTCCTCAGTGCAACCTGATACGATTTGCGGGACAAATGCGGCTGCCTCGACTTCGACAAGTGAAGGTAACATTTGTTTTTGTTAATAACTCTGAGACATCAAGCAACTTCTAATGTATGTTCCTAAATAATCCCATAGACAACGTCAGTCAAGCGGCAGCGACAGCATCCACACAGGATAACGTTAGGAGAAGTCAGACAGCGATGGCCTCTCCATTCTCTATAGCTAAACGAGGGACAATGACACAGGATCAGAAAGCAACATGTCATAGGGCTCTCGAAAAGTATATTGTGAAGGATATGCAGACCTTCAGTACAGTGGAGTCCAGTTGGTTTAGGTACGTTTGGTACCCGGTAGCTGGTTTAGCATAAATCGATATCTAATTGTTAGGTAAGTTAGCCCTAGTTTTGACTTGCCCAACGTTTGCTTCTGTGTTGAATATAGGCAGACTACGACGTTGTGAGCATTCTTGCACTCTGTTACTTCTTCTTAAATTGGATGTTCTGAAAAAAATGCCTCTTTTCATCCTCTGTCTGAGGGAAAACCCCAAAAAGCATGATAGGGTACGTGAGCCAGGCCCCTTTAAGTTATTTTATTTATTTTTGTCTGCTTCTAAGAAGCTAATGTATAAGTTATACAGTTATTTCTGCAAGAAAATTACAATAAAATGACTGTTTAATCTTCACATCTTGTAATCATGTCTATAATTTTGAGCACCAAATTATTGAAAAGTATCGATAAGAGTATCGAAAAATACCGATACCGATAAGCAGTACCGGTATCGGTATCGGTATCGGTATCGGTATCGATAAAATCCTAACGATACCCATCCCTACACTTCAGTCTCTGTTTGAACAAACATCACATGAAAAGTAGTTGCAAGTCAACTTGTGTCAAATCAGGTCAGAAGAGATTAGTTTTGTTCTATTAAAATTGTTTGAACTGAAACATGTTGGTTTTAAAAAAGCTGACTTTTCTGAACGAAGCAGAACAGATCACTTTTGAGTGTTAAATATGGTTTGAGTGGTAGGAATAAGAATCCAACATTATTGCTTTGTAAATGTTGATTTGATGCAGCACAATGTTAATGTTATTTAGGAGAGAGGAATCATGCTTGCCACACATAGCAGCATGCAATATGTAAATGCATGTAAATTATGCATGAGTCATGCTACAGTACCACCTGTTGGAGAGGAAAATGCTATTAATAATTCCTCCACAAATCGTCTCATCTTTAATAACTGTCCATATAAGTTCTTACATTACACAGCATGCAATGTATCAGATCTATTCTGAATGATATCATTTAAATGATATAATTTACTTTACACAGTGCAATGTGAAGTAAAATGTTGTTATGCCTCGCTCCAGAACAAATCTAACAAACATAAACATAAATAAAGATATCCAACAAATACAATGGTAAATTACAAATAACATGGTGTGTTGTGTTCAATAACTTTCAAACAAAGAAACTATTATTTTTACTTCTAATATTCAATATGATACAAAGTATATCGTATTACGTGTTACGTGTATTAATGTGCAACCGTTTTAGCTTATTCATTTCAAGAAAGGAATTATTCTTATCCCCGCTCCTTCTGCCGCCGATCAGGACATCCGCTGAGAGGAGCTCTTCAGAGGCTCTGATGCAGCAAAAGAAGGACAACAGTCGGTAAGAAAATAACAACGGGCAATGTTCTCAGCGCTGTGTGAGGTTCTGTACACTGTCACATGCGTGCCATAACACCCCAATTTCAGTGCATTGAAAAAAAGTCATTAATAAAGAGTCAATAAAATATGTGTTTCTAAACTTGTAAATCACAAAAAGCAAGAGAGTCTCTTAATCGTACAGTCATAAAGGAGCCCAAATGTGCACAATACATCATTTTTCATTCGAAACGTTTACTCCCTCGGCCCTGTGGTGTTCACATATGTGTGAGCGCCAGTAAACCCGATGGATGATTTGAGAAGAAGCTTTTGCCCAACCCCTAGTGAACCCATACACATGTAGGTCCATACTTATAGATTCAGAAAAACTAAAAAGAATGTCAGATAATCATTTCTTTACATTTAGAACTGAATTAAACTTCAGTTCATCAACCGAAAAGCTGTACCTGACGCCTGGATGGCTCAAAGACATGAACACACATCAACCATTTATATGATTATGTTGACCAATACTATATTAGGACAAAATCACCTTCTGTCCACAGACATTGCAAAGTACTCAAACCTTCTTTAAGTATTTTCTGCCACAGCAGGTCTCTGCGCCAGAACATCTATGACACAAACAGACTCACAAGCTGAAAGACCACTTAGAATCCAGAGCTTGGAAATTCTTAATAAAGTTCAGGTTCTCTGTAAGGTGTGCACAACAATAGAAGCTAATTGTGGAGAGAAAGTCAGAGGACAAGGTGTTCAAAGGAGGACAAAGACCAGGAAGGGAGGCAGAAGACAAGGAGGAACAGGAGAAGGAAGAGGACACAGAGCACAAGAGTTGTGAAGAAGGCAAGTCAGAAGTAGCAGCATTGTCACCTTTATATATACAGTCTATGATTGTCACAAATAAGATCTGATCCACCAGGTGGAGATGAAATGAAGAACAGGTAAGAGCCTACCATATATTTCAGTATTTCATAAGGAGATCAGTGTTTCCCCTAGGTTTTACTGCCTTGGCAGGGTGCTGCCCGAAAAAATGTTTTGAATTTCTTTCTTTTTTTATCCTCTGGAGCAGAGAGGAGCTGTGGATTATTGTTATTGTTATCGTACAGTAACAAAGTATTTGTACATTACAAAGTAATAAAGTACAGTGTTACACTGTACTGTATTACTTTTATTCAAACTGTATTCCCTTCTTATCATGTAGCCTACACTTCTTCCTTTCATTGATACATTTAAATCACCTGACTACAGCATATAACATACCTGCTGCAACCCTGTGCTGCTTCTCTCTGCCTCATCCTCTATTGCTGGAGGCAGCTCCACCTCATCTGATCTCTGATATGAAAGCAATCGTGTTATGATCATATTGAGCTATTGGTGTGAGTCTAACATTAAACAAGCAGTCTGCTTGTCATACATTGCTGACCATACATTTTAAGAGGCAATTTGTTGAGTCACTGCCGCTAAATGCCGGTAGCATCAAGCTAGCAAATCCTGCATTAGCCTCACATCAACAGGTGCAAGAACACCCAATTATCCTGAGCTAATTTACTGAATAAACCAACTCACATCTCCTGTCTTTTTTTTCACCCAACTCATTAGACTATTCTTCTGCTGGCGTTTCATTGTTGTTTTCTGTCAAATCCAATACTGTAGTTCAAAACCGCGGTACCTGCTCACCATCTGTGAGCTATTTTTAGAATGCGCACGCTATGTTCGTTGTCGCATTCGCGCGCGTCCACCTGGGCAGGCTGTGTGTGTCCTTCTCCGTGACGATAACGGCTTGACGTTAAAAAATAATACTAAACGAATTTGAAACTGGGGGGGGGGGACACAAACGGGCAGACAGCAGACCTCGGGGCAATAATGCAGATTTGTTTGACTTTTTTACACTTTGTTGTTCTCCTCCTTTCCTCCGCTCTTGTCTCTGATTGTGAGTGTGTGCATTCGTGTGTGTGTGTGTGTGGGGGGGGGGGGGGGGGGGGGAGCGGAGCCCCGCCCTTCAGAAACAGCGGAAGGAGAATGTGAATACGCAAAGCAGTGGACACTGAAACATGCACATGCATTGGATAAATAACCAGGGGCGGCGCCAGGGGGTAGCTTGTAGTTGCTATAGCAACTACAACAATTGGCCTAGCAACGGCTTAGCAACCCCATTGTTTTGTTATGAAATGTTTGTATCTATATATATTTATACACATTCTCGCGAGATCTTTCAGGGGTCGTTGTAAGTTAAAGCGCGAACTGTTACTTGGCTAATTCTCAGTATGTGAAGTGAACACGGATCGAAAATGGAAACATTTCTCACTTCACTAGCAAGAACTTGCTAGTGAAGTGAGAAATGTACGTTTATTGAAGTAACATGTGAAGGATATGAGGGGGGTGAAGAGATGATCTGGGAGGACGAGCTATGGTCCGTGCAGTGGGAGACTCAGAGTGGGGGTTCCGTCTCCGGCATGATCTGCGTGGGCTGATTACGGTCCCCCAGACGATACCTGGAGTTTAATGTTAGTATACGCAGTATATAGATATGCACCGTTTAGATATAAATGGTGATGGGCAGAGGATGTTGGGATGAAGGGATGGAGGGATGAGGGATGAGGGATGGAGGGAGTAGGGATGAGGGATGTAGGGATGAGGGATGAGGGATGTAGGGATGAGGGATGAGGGATGAGAGATGAGAGATGAGGGATGTAGGGATGTAGGGATGAGGGATGAGAGATGAGGGATGTAGGGATGTAGGGATGAGAGATGAGGGATGTAGGGATGAGGGATGAAGGGATGAAGGGATGTTGAGGGGAGGGAGGGATGGATGTATCGCTCTGTGTGAGTCGGAAGGGGAACTGTATGGGTAGAAGGGTGAGGGAGGGTGGGTTGAAAGATGAGACAAGCGGTTGCCGGAAGCTTTTGCCGGATATAAATAGGGGTGGCCGTGGTTTGAGGCGGAGTTTTAGGCGTGGCCATGCTCCTGAACCTATGTTAACATTTTAACCTCATTTCACTAGCAAGAACCACGCCACAACAGTGTGATGTTTGTACGTTTATTGAAGTAACATGTGAAGGATATGAGGGGGGTGAAGAGATGATCTGGGAGGACGAGCTATGGTCCGTGCAGTGGGAGACTCAGAGTGGGGGTTCCGTCTCCGGCATGATCTGCGTGGGCTGATTACGGTCCCCCAAAAGAGTTGGATTAAAAGCAGCTGACTTAAGCGTGTGCATGTCAGACGTCGTTTAGATTGTTGCGGATGTAAGCGTGGTACGCTTGGGATGACGAGCGGCCGAGGGCCTAGGTGGTTGGATAAGAGATGCCTGGTCTAGCTGCTGTGGACGCTGCGCCGATGCGGGAGAAATGGCTCTAATTCTGAGAGTGCCCCCAAAATGTGCGGGATGTTCTGAAAGTGTTTCTGGACCAGAAACGTGTGGCTTGAAGGTAACGTGCCCGGAACGAGTGACTACATCTTCACCTCTAAATCCAACTAAACATTACCTTTGAGGAGTTAGAATGATGCACACGCGGTTTGCCCAGAACCGGGCCTCCGTTACGCTCGAAGGGAAAAATACGTTTATGCCATAAATGTTAGGTTGGGTCTGCTCACTGCGAGGGTCAGAGAGAGAGAGACCGGAGCGTCTGCTCGCTGCGAGGGTCGGAGAGAGAGAGACCGGAGCGTCTGCTCGCTGCGAGGGTCGGAGAGGGAGGGACCGGAGCGTCTGCTCACTGCGAGGGTCGGAGGGGGGGAGACCGGAGCGTCTGCTCACTGCGAGGGTCAGAGATAGAGACCGGGGCGTCTGCTCACTGCGAGGGTCAGAGGGAGAGAGACCGGAGCGTCTGCTCGCTGCGAGGGTCGGAGAGAGAGAGACCGAAGCGTCTGCTCGCTGCGAGGGTCGGAGAGAGAGAGACCGGAGCGTCTGCTCACGGCGAGGGTCAGAGAGAGAGAGACCGGAGCGTCTGCTCACTGCGAGGGTCAGAGGGAGAGAGACCGGAGCGTCTGCTCACGGCGAGGGTCGGAGAGAGAGAGACCGGAGCGTGAGCTCACTGCGAGGGTCAGAGGGAGAGAGACCGGAGCGTCTGCTCACTGCGAGGGTCAGAGGGAGAGAGACCGGAGCGTCTGCTCGCTGCGAGGGTCAGAGAGGGAGGGACCGGAGCGTCTGCTCACTGCGAGGGTCGGAGGGAGAGAGACCGGAGCGTCTGCTCACGGCGAGGGTCAGAGATAGAGACCGGAGCGTCTGCTCACTGCGAGGGTCAGAGGGAGAGAGACCGGAGCGTCTGCTCGCTGCGAGGGTCGGAGAGAGAGAGACCGGAGCGTCTGCTCGCTGCGAGGGTCGGAGAGAGAGAGGACCGGAGCGTCTGCTCGCTGCGAGGGTCAGAGAGGGAGAGACCGGAGCGTCTGCTCGCTGCGAGGGTCGGAGAGAGAGAGACCGGAGCGTTTGCTCGCTGCGAGGGTCGGAGAGAGAGAGACCGGAGCGTCTGCTCGCTGCGAGGGTCGGAGAGAGAGAGACCGGAGCGTCTGCTCGCTGCGAGGGTCAGAGAGGGAGAGACCGGAGCGTCTGCTCGCTGCGAGGGTCAGAGAGGGAGAGACCGGAGAGCGTCTGCTCGCTGCGAGGGTCAGAGAGGGAGGGACCGGAGCGTCTGCTCGCTGCGAGGGTCAGAGAGGGAGGGAGCGTCTGCTCGCTGCGAGGGTCAGAGAGGGAGGGACCGGAGCGTCTGCTCGCTGCGAGGGTCAGAGAGAGAGAGACCGGAGCGTCTGCTCGCTGCGAGGGTCGGAGAGAGAGAGACCGGAGCGTCTGCTCGCTGCGAGGGTCGGAGAGAGAGAGACCGGAGCGTCTGCTCGCTGCGAGGGTCAGAGAGGGAGGGACCGGAGCGTCTGCTCGCTGCGAGGGTCAGAGAGGGAGAGACCGGAGCGTCTGCTCGCTGCGAGGGTCAGAGAGGGAGAGACCGGAGCGTCTGCTCGCTGCGAGGGTCAGAGAGGGAGAGACCGGAGCGTCTGCTCGCTGCGAGGGTCAGAGAGGGAGAGACCGGAGCGTCTGCTCGCTGCGAGGGTCAGAGAGGGAGGACCGGAGCGTCTGCTCACTGCGAGGGTCAGAGAGAGAGAGACCGGAGCGTCTGCTCGCTGCGAGGGTCAGAGAGGGAGAGACCGGAGCGTCTGCTCGCTGCGAGGGTCAGAGAGGGAGGGACCAGAGCGTCTGCTCACTGCGAGGGTCAGAGAGAGAGAGACCGGAGCGTCTGCTCACTGCGAGGGTCAGAGAGAGCTGTGGCTAGGGTGTAGCTGGTTGCACAGGGAGGAAAAACATTGGTGTTGGGGGAAAGGGATGGGGTAGGGATGGGGGGGGGGGGGAGGGGGAAAAGATAGACCAGTTGGAAAGGAAGGTACTGGGTAAGAGTCGGCTGATGGGTTAGCATGTAGCATGGCCCTTGTTTGAACCGTGACGACGCGCAGCGTGAATCACGGTCCTGCCTGCTGCTAAAGGAGGAAGGTAAGCAGAAGCTGGGTAGCTGTGGACTGCTGAAGGTAGAGAAGAAGAAGGGATGGAGGGATGAAGGGATGTATGTGCAAGGGGATTTTGTGAAGCCTGTGAGCATAGGGATGAGAGAAAGGTTGACATGAGCTGCGACATGTCAGACACAGAGAGAGCAGGCACAGACGGCAATACGACCTGGCCCCCGCCAGGGGGTGCTGGTGAGTCGGGCTGTGTCCGTGGAGGAGGACGGAGGCCTGTGACGTCACGACCCGTGGTGCGCGCGCGCGGTGGTTGACTCTGGGGCGGGAAGAGCTGTGTGTGTTGTTGTTGTTCTTGCCGTTGTGCTGCTGTAGGCTTTGTAGAGGTTGAACAGTCTAGCCTTGTTGTCATTTCGGTGAAAGTGGATGCCGTTTTCAGGAAACGTTGAAGTTGAATGACTGTCCACCTCCGTAGTTCGGGCTCCGTAGTTCGGGCTCCGTTTCGGAGCGCGGCTCCGTCCGAGAGGCGTGTCGAGTGCGCCGCTGCGAGTGGCCGGGGGCTGCGAGTGGCCGGGGGCTGCGAGATTGGAGCTGGCTGTGCCTGTTGCGGCCCGGCTGTTTGCCCTCGCTGGCGGAGTAGACGAAGCCTGGGACCTGTCTGGAGTTGGAGGTATCTCGTTGGGGGAGCTTAAGTGGGAGCGGTGGCGGCTGGTGTGTGGGACACTGATTGCCGAGCGCACGCGGCTCCGTTCAGATGCTTGGCTTGGATCCGTCTGCTGACCCGAGGATGGCGGGTAGCCGATGTCGAAGAGATCTTCATCTGACTCCGGCGAGTTGATCAGTAATTCGGGATCCATGGTGAGTAGAATTTCTCGTGGTAGCGTTTGCTTGTGTTGAACCGTGACGACGCGCAGCGTGAATCACGGTCTGCCTGTCAGTCTTTGAAAGATGAGACAAGCGGTTGCCTGAAGCTTTTGCCGGATATAAATAGGGGTGGTCGTGGTTTGAGGCGGAGTTTTAGGCGTGGCCATGCTCCTGAACCTATGTTAACATTTTAACCTCATAAGTCAGCGTAAACGACCACGATCTCAAACGGAGCCGGTCCAGCCGGACAACCCTGCTATCCACAAGGATCCAGATGTTCATTCTAATGAAAACCGGGAGGATTGGGACCACGAAGAACAGGTGCCCCCGCCAACTGACCTGCTGCACCCGCAGCAGCAGGACCAGCTAGCTGCTACCGCGAGCTGCAGTGGAACTAGTGGAACTAGCGTTGCTCCCCTCCACACCGTAATTGACATCAGCCAGTCAGCCTGTGATGGACCAAGACGTCCTATGCTTAGAAAATACCCGACCAAGAAGTACAGACTGCAAATGCGGTCATTCAATCGCCGATGGTACGAGCAATATACTTGGCTCGAGTACTCAGTGACTATGGACGGTGTATTTTGTTTTGCCTGCAGGCATTTTGCTCAAGAAGGACGCCGGTTCCATAAAGAAACCGCCTTTACCCATGACGGATTTAGCACCTGGGTTAAAGCTACGCAGTCATTCCTTACGCATGATGTGAGCAGTGGAAATAAATGTGCCATGGATGCATGGTCTGAATTTAAATGAAGGAAAGAGAGTGGCTCAAAAATCAGCAACGCACTCAGCGAGGGACATTCAAAAACTGTATGTGAAAACAGGGAATATATGCGGGCAGTTGTGGAAGCATTGCGTTACACTGCGTGTCAAACCATTGCACAACGAGGGCATAGGGAGAGTGAAGCATCAAACAGGGGAAACTTCATCGAACTTTTAGACCTGATTGGCAAGTTTGACAAAACTGTGAAAAAAAAAAAATATCCGATAATCTGAGAAATGCAAAGTACGACATACAAGATGAGCTAATTGAGCTGATGTCAAATATGGTCAGGGATCAAATCAGTGGGGAAGTACAGGAAGCTGGAGTGTTTGCACTGATGGTGGATGAGAGCAAAGACGTGAGTAAAAAGGAGCAGATGTCTGTGGCAGTGCGGTATATACATAACGATGGCATACACGAGGAGTTCCTTCACTTCACCCCAGCTGATGGACTAGACGCTGATTCACTTTTGACAACGATCAAACAGACGCTCAGTAAATGCAACATTGATCACAACATGTGCATTGGCCAATGCTACGACGGTGCCGCTGTCATGTCGGGGTGTAATAACGGTGTGCAGGAGAGATTTCGGAAGGAGGTGCCACAGGCCCTTTATGTACATTGCCATGCCCACCGGCTAAATTTAGTTTTAGTTGACTGTGTCAAGAATGTAAGACCAGCAGGGGATTATTTTGAAGTTGTGCAGATGCTGTATAATTTATTTTCTGGCTCTGTCATGCACAACATTTTCCATAAAAAACAAAAGGAACAGAAAAGCTGGTTGAACTAAAAAAACTGTCAGACACTCAGTGGCGACTGGTCATTAGGGGCAGGTGGGGCACAGCCCCACCTAGTGTCAGCAGAAAGTATTACAAATAATGATTACAAAAATGCAAAAAAAAAAATGCAAAAAAATATAAAATATATTTTAAGATCATGTTTAATCATCTGATTCGTCTGTACATTGCTGTTTTAGTCTGTGTTCTTCTAATTAGTGTGTCTACAGTCACAGTGTGTGCCTATTGAGCTGTTTAGAGCCATGTGGGACAAAACCTGATCATGCCCCTTCCTCTCGCTGTGAAGTGAACGGTGACTGTAAAAACTACACAGCGCATGCTCAGAGTATTTTTCTATGTAATGTGTGTGGCAAAAAAATAATGACCAGAGGGGCACGGAGCTACCATCCCCACCATACGTCATCTCAAATCATTCAGAGCTGATTGGCTGTAAGTACGTGTGCCGCGAAAAGTGTGGTGCTTGAAGAGGAGACGAGAGAGCTGCAGTGGCGCGTCCTAAAACCAGGAAGTAAGCACAAAAAAGCAATGAGATTTCTCCAGAGGATTTTAGAAAATAGCTCGAAATAAGATCTGTGGGAAACGTACCTGTTAGATAAATACACGTTTTGATTAGCCGGATAACATCCACATGTCTACCCTACTTTTATAATTTTTTTATCATAAATCTATCGATTAGATTTATGATAGACTTTTGAAACTACAAGAAGATAAGGAGGACTTTTACAAAAAAGTAATAGAAATGTTTGTCCAGAAGGATAGGCAAATGGACTTCATCTTCAAGTCAAGGTAAGACCGCAATTTTATTGAAAATGGGATCTTACTAAGAGAGAACAATTCAATATTTAAATGATAAAATTACATTTTTTGGGTATTCTTTTGTTGAACTGTCTGTTTAAAATTAATCGAAGCATCAGACAAAAAAAGCTTTTGAAAATAATATTATATTTTGGTTTAGGTCAAAATATAATATTTGTAAACCTGAAGAGTCAGTGCCAGTGCCTCACCAGCCATGAACCTCACTGCACGTCACTGCAGAAGCTTATATATAGACATCTAAGTTTTTTGTGCCCCACCACTTTTGTACATATAAAAACGCCACTGCAGACACTAGATGGGCTTGTCAGTATTCAGCACTGTGGGCCATTCAGAAAACACTGCCAGCAATCTATGCCACACTCGATGAGGTTATCACGCAGTCAAATGCTCGAAGGAAGACAGAAGCTAGAGCAGTGATAGACGGTCAGTTTGCTGTGCAACTCACTCTATTTGAGGATATGTTTCGGGCCACCAAATTCTTGTCCGACCATTTACAGTCCCCAGATCTGCAACTGGCATCTGCTACGGATCTTGTTGAGTCGGTAATTACATCCCTCTCCGAAAAGCGAAATGAAAAATCATGGGATGACATTTTGGACAAAGCACAAGCCCTCTCCACCAAGACTGGCATCCTCCTCAAGTTGAGACAAGAGCGACGTCAGACTCAGCCTGCATGCCACCTACAGGAGTTTGTAGTTGATGCTCCAACAGGAAAACTTCCACCACTCACCTCCTCTGATGACGTCCGAAAGCACTGCTACTACCCTGTCATTGATAGAGTCGTCAATTAAATGAAAAGGCGGTTTTCGTCGGAATCTTGTGGTGTTCTACAGGGCACGTCTGCCTTAAATCCAACACATAAGTCATTCCTTGAGATGGAACACCTATCACCCATGGCTCAGTATTATGGGGTAAAAACTGACAACCTGTCTGCAGAACTGCACCAAGTTCGACGGCTCCTTGACCGAAAAAAGCAGCAGCAGGGACAAACTGTGAAAACCACGCACAAATTTCTCTCCCTTCTCCGGCCATACAAGGACGCATTTATTGATTTGCACAGACTTTTGTGTATATCGGTCAGACTGTCACGTCTGCAACCTGCGAACGCAGCTTTTCTTGTTTACGGCGTGTCAAAAACTACATGAGGAGCAACAGCGGGGACTTAAGGAATAGCAATTTGGCTTTGCTGTCCATCAATGCAGAACGTGCAAGAGCCCTTGATGAGCAGGAGATCATAGACGCTTTTGCTTTGAACCACAACAACAGACACATTGTCCTGCTCTGACAGATGTGACCCATTGGTGAGTGGCTCTGCCCCCCTTCTCACGTACACATACGTGTGTGCGTGTGTGTGTGTCTGTCTGTCTGTCTGTCTGTCTGTCTGTCTGTCTGTCTGTCTGTCTGTCTGTCTGTCTGTCTGTCTGTCATAGTTATTTCAGTTATCAGATGTGCACAGTTTAGTACATTTCATTGTAAAGTTATATAGGCAATGTTGTTTGTGGGAGTTAGGGAGAGACCGCCCCTTCCAGGTGTGTGTGTGCGTTTTCCGGTGTGTGTGGAGGGAGTACGAGACGGTAGGAGTTGTGTTCGAGTGTGGGGAAAAGTCATGAGTGTTATACTATTGATTGGTTCTGTAAATAAAGAGAACGTTTTCGACATTGAAGGCTAGAGTGATCTGTGATCTTGAATAGCGGTGAACGCTACAATATAAACAGGCTCGTGCTTGGCCCACTGGTATTGTTTGTTTATTTATTTTGAAAATTAACTAGCAACGCCGTGCTGTCATATAGCAACTGCTAAGCTACTGCAGCAAAAGAATCCTGGCGCCGCCCATGTAAATAACATAGGCGTTTAGTTTATTTAATAAAAGAGCACATGTTCAATGTGAAAAGTGACCGTAGATAGATTACTTCAGTTGCAATTTGGTGCTATATATATATTTTAGCGCCCCGCCAAGACAATGGTAGGGGAAACACTGGAGATCTTAGACCCTAAGATGTCGTACTGATTACAGTTCTAAACACCATGACCATGAAATGTCTAATCAGAAATCAGGTAAACGTTTGTTCTCTCCTCTCTAAGTCTGATGTCAGCAAATATCAGAGTAACGTTAACTTGTTGCACTATCCAGCAGTTAATCTCTCTGCCTGCTAACGTAGCTGAGCACGGCTGTCTTCTGTGCAGTTTTGCCTGATAAACAGTGGCGAGCCGTCAGGGCCCTCTAGGCCCTCTGTGAGGGCCTAAGATATTCCAATTTTTTTTTTTTTTTAAAACATTAAAAAAAAAATCTTTTTTAAAAATATATATTTTTTTAATATTATTTTTCATTAGTTTTACCGAAAAAAAACTTGATTCAATAAAATAACATTTCCAAAGAAATAAATCCTTCGAATCTGCCTGTTCAGTCTCTGTTTGAATGTGAAGGGTTTACATGAAAGAAGCTCGTCTGGCCCTCTCTGCGATTCACAGAGGGCCCGCTATAGTAACTCAACGAGAGAGTAATGTCAAATGACAGTACAATTGACCAATCATATCTTCCCTCTAAATGGGTGGGTTTTATAATCGCGGACTTTATGACAAGTTCCGCCCGCTGTGAAACTTTTCTTGTTTCCATAGCAACAACAACTTCCTGTCAACAGCGTGAACTCGCCTTCAAAATAAAAGCATGCCAAATTACACTTAAGACATACAACTGCAACGAAAGTAACAAACACAATGCAATATCATTTTCAATGTCAAAGAACACAAATTGGGTTCACAGGTGTTGTTTTGTGTGGTAGAGGGTCGCTGTCATTGATGCGTTTTGCACCCAGAGGCCTGTACTACGAAGCTGGTTCAACCTAACCTGGATATGTTTGAGTTAGCCGGTTGGCCCAATCCAAAACATACGCGCTCTGGCTAAACTGTACTACGACGCTGGTTATCAAGTGGATTGCTCAAGCCAGCCGTGTCCTATCTAGTTAGGTGCGCGTTCACATGAAAGGGGTGGTATTTGGAGCATTCGACCAATCTCAAACACGGACAAGCGTACTGACAGCGCAGCGTCATACTTCCTGAATGAAAAGTGAACTTTAATATTAGTCAAATATGAAGAAGTTAAACTTTAAACATCCATGACTTAAACACTTTATCCAGGATAAAAGCCACATAGCTGCACCTGCAAGGTGAATACAGCTGGTAAAAGAAAAAGTGTTTGAATGCGTACATTAACAGGTTTATGAAATCACTGCCCCGTCCAAGACACGAGTGGATCTGACTTTAATTACATTTGACTCGAGTGTTTCGTCAACTTAATGTGTTGCTTAAAATAATACTTCTGCATACAGTATGTGACACTGTGAGTGTTGCACGGCCAGATACGGCTCAAGAAGCTGACTCAAATAAGGAAATATGATACATTATGATGTGATATGATATAATGAACACATCGACGTCTGCACTCACAGTGCCGCGGACTGTACGTAATGTTACTCTGATCCGGTTACTTATGTCGCGGCAGATATTTAAGTAAGCTTTCTTAACGCTAATATTATAATAGTCAGATTGCTCTGAAGATGGGAGGGGATATTCTATTAATTTTCACGTTCACACAGTCAGTTGATTTTGACCGGCCGTCTTTCCTGCAACGGCAGTTTTTCTGTATTTCCTCTATCCTGTAATATGACTTGATCGCTTTAAACTCCGCACACGGAGCTCTGATTGGTCAGCAGGCGGTGCTTTCACTGAGTTGATCTCTTAGCCTGCCACCTAACCTGCTCCGGAGCAGGTTTGCCGCTCAGTATAAGTTACCATGGAAATCTAGCCTGCTAAAAAGAGAACCAGCGTCGTAGGACCGGAAAGCCCGAGATTTCCCTGAAGTTAGCCGGCTAAGCGAAAATCCAGCTTCGTAGTACAGGCCTCTGGGCCGTTGTTTTGATATTCCGCTGAAGTATACGCTGTGACGTAATAACTCTTTTTTTCTTCTTTTTTTCGAGGGAAGGGGTGGGGGTCAGAGGGCCTAGGTATAAAGCTCACGGCTCGCCACTGCTGATAAAATACAAAGTTAGATACAAATATTTTTCACGTTTGATAAACTGCAGCTTGGAAAATAGATATCTGCACCAGGTAAGTTAATTTGTCCATGCGAACCAGGTGAAATGGATACAAATTGAGTATTGATTAAATATTATATAAATAATATAGCTCAGGCTAAGATTTGGCTTACCGAAGGGTCGGTGTTTCGAGTCCCGATCGGACCAAAAAAAACGCAATGTGTTCTGGTAGCTATAGAGGGGTGCCCCCCTGGGCCCTGCCGAAGTGTCCTTGAGCAAGGCACCGAACCCCCAACTGCTCCCTGGTGCCAGACAGCCTGGCACCTCTACAGTGCATGTGTGCACCTATATATCACCTGTATTCCAATGAATGTGTGTATTTGTACTTTGTGTGTGTACTGTGTATTCGAAAATATATAAGCAAAGTGGAAAACTGGGCCATCCTTCCCTGTTACGGCTCACCCTCTACTCTGTGGTAGTGGCACGTGGGGAGACCCGCAACATAAAAGAATACACGCAAAAACCGGTACTTGGTAACGAGCATTTATTGATGTCCAGCCGTTTACTCACACAAGCGAACCGGAAAACAAAAAGAGGTCTGGAGGACTGGCCAAAAGGAACAAACAGAAGGAGGGAACCCGAGCCAGCCACACCACGGGCCGTAGGACCCAGAGCTTCCCTCCCCTAACCAGAAATCAAATATATACCCTATGGCAGGGGTGCCCAACCTTTTTTGAACCGAGAGCTACTTTTAAAGTTGCCAGTCTGCCGAGATCTACCAGTCCAAATAGAGAGGCGTAGCCATTACTGACAGCCTACTACCAGGTAAATACACACTTCTACTTGTATAAAACTGACCTTTGTACGATTAATACTTCATGAAATACTGCAGATCCTTTATCTTACCTCTTTCTAATCTACACACATACAAGTATTTAACTGAAGTTACACAACAGTGTTGTTGATACAGAGTGGGAGTTTATTCACACGTCACATACTACAGTGGGTAATGTTTTCAAGAAACATTGAACAGTGCTGCCACATATGACACAGGAAAAAAAGAAAAGACTCTGAACCCTTTCTTTGCCATTATATAAAAATAGTGTTGCTCCAAAAGTATAAATTAGGCTTACTAATAAGACAACTCAGATCTGAAGCTACACAGGAATCTGCTGCCAAAGTGCAATAAAAAAGACTAAATTAATAGAATCAAACCCTTTTATTGTTGCATTTTAGTAGAGTATAAAAAGAAATGCCTTTAAAATAGGATGCAAGCAACACTAGTTTCTTAACCTGAATTGATAATAGACTATAATCAATTTAAGTTTGCATTCTTATACCATTTTGTACAATCATTATAATGAATAAGTTCAAACAAACTAAAACTTACAGCTGATTACAGTAATAACGGTATCTAACTTGAGTTTTTATTATATCACAAACCTGTTGAAATGCTACTGTTATTTTTACTGTCCCCAAAAAGCGCGTCGGCAGCCTCCAGGAATGCTTCTTTGACAACTTCGCCGTCTTTGAAAGACTTCATGTGTTTTGCAAGAACGTGACTGACACGATAAGATGCTATGGTAGCAGCCTTGCTCTTGTTGTTGGGCCTGGTGAAAATGGACTGCTGTGCATTTAGCTGTCCTTTCAGGTCCCTCACCTTTTGGGAGCGTAGGGCAGAATTAGGAGGGAATTCCGTCTCGTAGCGTTTGTGCACTGTGTATTGAAATGCCGCTCCTAAATTACCCTTCTTCGATAATGCCACGCTCGCATTGCAGATGAGACAGATGGACTTGGAATTGGAATAGATCATCCTCCCACTCGGAGTGAAAATTATATATTTTGGGCTTTTTTGCTTCTGCCATAATTGCGGTCTTATGTGTGTGCGGACTGTCACTCCTGTTGACACGGACAACGTCAGCGAAATAGTGCCCACTGCCCACCAGCCACGCCCCGACACATGGGGTCATGCCGGCCAATCACAAAGCTTTGATGCGTTCAAGTGCATTATTCTGGCACAGGAAGATTATGTTATAGGACATTAACGATAAAACAGAATATTGTTGTTCTATTTTTAGACACATCTCGCGATCGACTGGGAATCTCCCGGTCGATCGTGATCGACTGGTTGGGCACCCCTGCCCTATGGGAAACAAAATAAAGCCGCGAAAACTGGACTACCAGGTCCTCCAGGCTAAATATAAACACATCAGCAGATAAAAGGTCTACAGCTCTAAAATGGTAAAGAGATATTTAAAGGAGGGTGTCTCCCGGCGTTAGAATAGGCGAGACCTCCTTCTCCTCCAGCTTCTCCTTATATAACACCGCTGAGTGGAATTTGGAACACCTGGGCAGAGGCGGAGCCAGGGGCAGACCAGGTGCACCTGGGCAGCAGGGAGACAGAAAAGAAAGGAAAGGAGAGGGGAGCACGTAACAGCCCTGCCAAAGTGTCCTTGAGCAAGGCACCGAACCCCCAACTGCTCCCTGGGCTAGTGCCCCCCTAACACTGACTTTGGACCCCCCTGTGGCCCCCCTGAAAATGAAAAGTTTATGATTAAACGATTTCTTGGCTGACGGAATAGGCGGAACTAACGTTATTTGTCATTCTAGTCGGACCCATTAGAGCGTAAAAACTGTAACTATAAGTATCTGAAATAAATATGTGTACCAATAACGGTATTGCATTGTTTTCTTATGCGCGATTACTTCATACTGTCTTTGTCTTTTTCGTCCTGCATTTATTGTGCCCCTCTCAGAAAATAACTGGCCCCAGCCTGGCCCCCCCAGTCAAATTGGTCTAGAACCGCCACTGATCCTTAGGGAAGGATGTCAATGCTCATGTTGGACATTTATAGGTTACATTTGTACTTATAGCTATAAAGTTATATTTATACCCTCCTCTTTAATGCATGTGGCAACATACAGCATGGTTGCTGTATAAGTAGCGTGCTACTTATTATTGTAAAATAGTTTGTCTATAATAAGTAGCGTGCTACTTATTATTGTAAAATAGTTTGTCTATAACTTTATGAGTGAGGGGGTCAGAGGAGTAAGGCCCCAGCCACACGAGGATGATAACATTCATATCCGCTACAGTTCTCTATCACAGTGGTTCTCAACCCAAAAGTGGGTCGCGGACCCGTTGCGAGTGGGTGGCGGATGTGTGAGTGAAGAAAAATTAATTTGAAAAAATTAATTTGAATTTCTTTTCTTTTTTTTGGGGAAAAAAGTCACACTTTTATTTTTGAAGGCCTGATTTTCTAACGCTGTGCATGCAGTAGGGGTTGGACTGGAAGTACCGGAGACCATAAACCAGGCATCCTCAAAGTCCGGACTCCAGTCCGGATCCGGACCGAACCACAACTGTCTCTGGACTCTGAGCAAATTATACTTTTCATATGTTTCATATGTATTATCTGTATTATCTGTATTATCTGTGTTATCTGCGAGACATCGCCACAACGCAACGAGTCAAAATTCTCCGCTATGTCCAAACAGCGCTCTGCATCTCCGACTGTTCCACTGTCTGTGTGTGTCTGTCAACGCATTGGTCCAATCACATTCAGCATCCCGTCAGCGTTTTTTCCCCCCACCAACAGTCTGCGAATCAGAGGCACAGTAGGGCGGGTCTTCGCGGAATGTGGGTGGGAAAAATGCGTGTGTCGTCTCTTTCAACCTGTCTGAGTCAGAGCGAGAGTTTAAAAAAAAAAAGTCAGAGCGAGAGTTGACAGCTCATCTAGTTGCATCTGTACTGTAGCTAGTAGCCTAGTTTCACCTACCGGGGTGGCATGGGGTGGCAACTGCCACCCTAAAAATAGGCCTTGCCACCCCAGCTGCCACCCCAGTTGGCAGCTTTGTTTTGAAAGAAAAGTTGTGGCTCATCTGACATTTACGAGAGAAAGTCTCTAACACGACTTTAGTTTAAGCTTGAATATTTGTTATTTTCTTACCAGAAGGTGATTAAGTGTGGAATTTCCACCACAGCCCCGATATCAAGAGACATTTATTCTCAGAATAGACTGTAATGAGCCTGTGGCCTGAATGATTAACATGCAGAATAATTCAACATACATCACACACATTATTTTTCTTCTCTTTATAGCTATCAGTTCTTTTATTCATAGAGAATGTGTTGCTCTGACTGCAGAACAACAAGAGAAGACAGTGTATGTTCTTTAGGTGTAGTCACATTAAAACACTGCTGTATTACGAGATTCATCCAAGTTATCCGAGCTGAGAAATACTAAAACAGAACTGGAATGGCCAGTCCTCTTCTGGATTATGGGACAATGATGAAGATCGTGCAAGTACATTTAATAAAAGTTGTGCAATACCTAAGTGTTGTGTGTGTGTGTGTGTGTGTGTGTGTGTGTGTGTGTGTGTGTGTGTGTGTGTGTGTGTGTGTGTGTGTGTGTGTGTGTGTGTGTGTGTGTGTGTGTGTGTGTGTGTGTGTGTGTGTGTGTGTGTGTGTGTGTGTGTGTGTGTGTGTGTGTGTGTGTGTGTGTGTGTGTGCTTACTACAATAATGTCCCATGAGTTAATCTAACAGGGACAGTGTGCTTGAATAAAGACTGGTGTAAATGTGCTGGAGTGTGTGCTATAGAGGATTAGCTGTTCAACACAAACGTAAACGGACCTGATTCAATTCAAACTACAGTATGTCCTAAACATAGAGATTGATATTGATATAGATTGTGAAACGTTTTGGATATATTTCACATTTATGCTAATGCCTACTGATATGTTTTCAAAAATGTACTAAAATACACATATTTAGATCCGGGAAATCATATAAAATCCAAATACATATCCATTGAACTTTGACCACACTTGTTGCAAGGTTATCTTTTATTAGATGTATTTTTGTAATCCTTATGATTTCAGTCCTCGTTGATAAAACTACACCCACAGTTGGTGGATGTTACAGCAAGTATAGTTTACTGCTGTGAGTTCTAAAACTCTGGGGGAAGCAAACAGTTTAGAATTCACACAGAGGAGAAAATGCCTGCCTTGCTGATATTACTTTACTCTGAAAACATCCTGAATAATGTTGGGACAGTGTTTTACAAAAACACGATTCAAATATTACAAAATAAAAGAAGACGTGGTTCGGAGAGAGGCTTTACCAAATGTGTTTTATTGACTTCAGTCAATATACTGAAAAAAAGCCACTGTACTCACATGCACACTTTACTATGAAATCACAGCCAATCAACAGAGTGCATTGCATATTTCTTAAAACAATAAATTATCACAATGCTTGAACAATACACATAAAGCCACATTACTAATCCATACATTTCAAAAATCTGTGAATACATTAAAAACACAACACATCTGCAGCTCTCCAGGGCTAAATTAGAACAGAGTAGGCCCAGAATTAGACACTCTCTCACTCTCTCTCTCACACACACACACACACACACACACACACACACACACACACACACACACACACACACACACCAAACACACACACACCACACAGAGAGACAAACACACACACCAAACACACACACACACACACACACACACACACACACACACAGAGAGAGAGAGACAAACACACACACCAAACACACACACACACACACACACACACACACACACACACACACACACACACACACCACACACACACACACACACACACACACACACACACACACACACACACACAGAGAGAGAGACAAACACACCGGTCCGGTGTTGTTCCTCTTGTGGCTGTCAGAGACATCTTAAACCATGAAGAAGGGTTTACTTGAAAGAACTTGAATTGCATTTCAAACTCTGTAATCTTCTACACAGATCTAATATACAAACAGTTAAATAAAGACTTGAAAAACATAATATTTACATCTGCCAGTACAGACACATGTAAAAACTATACATCAGTTTAAAAATGTTCTCAACATTTGTACTTGTTCCTCTGCGCATGAAACAGAGTCTAATGGCGCATTTCCACTACAGCGCCGAGCTCGCTTTAAGCGTGCCGAGCCGTGCGGGGCCCGTTTTTGGTTGCGTTTCCACTTAGCGTAGTACCGGCTAGCGGGTACTATTTCACAGTTTTTCTGGCCCCATAAAATCGAGGTTCTTTCCGGGCCAACAACCAGGCTGAGTCGGGCTGAGTATGCTAAACTAGAGAGAGAATCGCTGGCAAGGGGGCTACAACTACAACAAGATGAACATATTTGACCGTGATTTAATTGTAATACACGTTTCAAAATGATGCCGAAGTAACAACATACTGATACCGGTTAGTAAAAACCATGAATTAATGCTTTGACAAGTCTGCAGACAGACGGCAGGCGACAAACCTTTTAAAATGTGTGTTGTCTAAATGGAGATCGGCTAAGCTAACGCAGTATATGCTCCGACCGTCCACACTCACAACAACCTATACAGACATAAATAAAGCAGCGACTGTATTCGCCATGACACAGGCAGTCTGTGGTAGGGATGTCCCGATCAGCTTTTTTTGCTCCCGATTCCGATCATTTGATTTTGACAATCTGCCGATACCGATTTTTCCCGATCCGATCTTTATGCAATGCATTAAGAGAAAAAAAAGGTAACAGATAACGGCTGGTCATCCAACGCGATGAATTCAGCTATCTTGGCTGTTATTTTTTTGGCCTTTTCACTGTTCTGGGGCAGTTTCTCTTTCCTTTTAAAAGTCTCTGAAAGTGTCGCTTGTTTCAGTGCCGTTACCTGAGTGGCCGCTGTGTACTCGTTGTGTTGTTGTTGTTGGTGTTTGTGTTAGATTGGTCGTGTTGAACGTAGCTCTGTTCTTTCCACCATGCGGAACCTCCGCCTTGCAAACATTGCATCTGGCTGTTACACTGCCTTCGCTTTCAATTTTATAATACTTCCAAACTCCTGACATTTTCTCTGTCCCGACTCCAGAGGCACCAGCTGAACGTAGCCTCTCGTTAGCTTACTGCTACTATTAGACACTGCGCCCACTCTGTTGCCAGATTTGAGAGAAATAAGCAACCAGGTCGATGAAAACAAGCCCAAAAGAAGCAACACATACATGATGTTGTGTAATTTTAAACCAAAACTAAGGCCTCAGGATGACTTTAAGACGTGAACATGGTCATTTTTGTTTTGTAACATTAAATAAAATAATAAAAATGTTTTATTAAAAAATAAATAAATAAAAATAAAATTCCCGATCCCCGATTTTTTTCTCCCGATTCCAATCTTTTGAAAATCACGTGATCGGCTCCGATCCCCGATCACGTGATCGGATCGGGACATCTCTAGTCTGTGGTTTGTACTTGTTTAACTTTTGTCTAGTTTCTGAACCGATATGAGGAGCTGTGAGCTCTGAGTGCTAACAGCTAACGGCTGATGTTGGTTTTCTGGGGTTCTCATTGAAGATGACGTCACGGCTCCGCCTACACTGCATTACTATAGATACTACCCCAGTTCCTAAACTGTAATGGAAATGCGCCATAAAGTGAGCCAGTCCTAACAAGGCCTAGCCATACCGAGCGAGGCCGAGCGAGGCCGTGTAGTGGAAATGCGCCATAACCGTCCTGCCTTTAGTTTAGCTATTCAGCTTGTCTTCCACTCCGCAGTGCTAATCTGTGGAATCTAAGGACACTGGTTGGGCTTAAAGGGAATAGGAATAGAAATTAGTAGAACGAATATTTAAAGAAGATCATGTTTCCACTTAAATAATCAAAGCACCAAGAATTAGAACCAACTCTGCACTGCCCCTTAATTCTACAGAGCGTCCCGTCACATTTCCGCTAACTGTTTTGCATTCAGCTGTCATGCACCACATGTGCATGCATCGCAGAGGTTTTCAGCAAGATAGCTCTGATTATACAAGCCACCGACAGAACAAATTAGCAACTAGATGTTTAACATATTAATAGGATAGGATTATGTCTTTGTTGTGTTTACAGATTGTTACACTGCCCCTGATTGGGGGGAAAAAATCACAACATTCTTCTCACATTTAAATGAATCTGTAAATATCTAAAGCTATTTGTTGAACCAAACATCAGCACTGCCAAGTACACATTGCAGGTCACCCTTGAAAAATAGATATTTTGATCTCAAGGGGCTTTCACCTGGTTAAATAAAGGCTACAAACAAACAAACATAGCACATTTTGAAAAAGCTAAAATATGTTAATAAACAACAGGTTATTCTGCTTACTCAATCGTAATAAAGCATCTTTTTAGGGGCATAAAGACTGAAATACATGTTGTTCACTACAGCAAGACAGTTTCATCCCACAGGCAATAAGACTGTTAAACACCTGAACTGCTGAAACAACATCCACAATATTCATCTGGCTGCTACTTAAAAATGATTTATCTATTTACCCAATATATCATATTTCAATGACTTGCATATAGACTCTTATTGCACTATTTCACTTTTTTAGACTATTTTCTTCTTGTATTTACTATTTACTTGCACTATATTTTTCTGTTTATCTGTGTTATTGTGTATGGAGGACTGAACATGACTTAAGTATAAATAAATAAATAAATAAATGTGTAAATAAATGTATGAAGAAATACAGGAATAAGTAAATAAATAACTAAATACAGGAATAAATAAATGACGAAATAAATACAGGAATAAATAAATGACGAAATAAATACAGAAATAAATCAATGTTGAAATAAATACACAAATAAAAGAATAAATAAATTCATAAATAAATATGGAAATAAATACACCAATGTATAAATAAATAAAACAGAACACACATTATTATATATCTTTCATATATTTCTACATTTACTCGACATACATTTATTTATATTTATGTGTCCGTATGCTAATGAGGTGGGCGGTCCTAACCTCAGTCTGAAGCAGGATTGGTTACAGGAGTGTGTGATCATTTCTGGCAGAGGGCTATACTAACGCCTGGCTAACCGCGCTGATTCGAATGCAGGAGCTTTACTGTTTAGCCCTTATCTTTATACATCCATGGTTTATCCACAGTTGTAAGGATTATTTATGGGTATTGGTTTAAGAGCCATTGGAGATCATTAGCGGACCATTTAGAGAACGGAGAACCAAAAGACTATGTCCTCTCTATGTCCAGTTTCGTGTGGAACGATGTATAGAGGACTTGGCTCAGCTCGACATGGATGTGGATGTTAACCCAGCTGTGTTTGAGAGTCTTCAAGAGGTTGCCCGCCAACTTGAAATCCTCTCGGAAACAGGAGGCGACCCTTGGGCGTCCATCTTACATGTTGCCCCCAAACGTTATTGAAGCACATCTTCGTTGGGGGCACACCGCTGGGGACATCGCGAACGGGTGTGCGAAAGAACAATTATTAAAGAAGCCATTATTAGCGAGTTGCCGTGGGTGTACACTGTACACAGAATGAACAGATGTGACTTGCCACAAATCTCTTGCTTCTGCCTGGCTCCAACAATTGGCGAATCCTGCTTCAGACTGAGGTTAGGACCGCCCACCTCATTAGCATACGGACACATAAATAAATAAATGTATGTCGCGTAAATGTAGAAATATATGAAAGATATATAATAACGTGTGTTCTGTTTTATTTGACTTTTATTTATTTATTTGTACATTGGTGTATTTATTTCCATATTTATTTATGCATTTATTTATTTACGTATTTATTTATTTATTCCTGTATTTCTTCATTCATTTATTTACACATTTATTTATTTATACTTAAGTCATATTCCGTCCTCCATAATTGTGTTGCACTGTTGGAGAAGCCTGTGACACAAGATTTTCATCGACGTAACTACACTGTAGCTATGTTCGACAAATAAAGAACCTTGAACCTTGAAGTAGACCCAGCAGGGTCACGTTTCACAAATCCAAAATAAAATTTCAACCAAAACCATCATAACTTAAATATCACTGACAGCAATGTACATCATCATTTCACTACATCAAATAAAGGATGAAGAACAGTCGGCCATATTTACATGCAGCATGTAATTCAAGAGTTTCATTTGTTTAGACTATTTCAACTTTCCATTATTCCTCCTTGTAAAAATAGTACACAGCTTCCTAGTGCATGTTTGATACGCTGCCAACTAGATAAAAATAATCCTAGCTAATAAATCCTCATGAACCTCATGTGAAAAGTTATTTACACTCACTTTCTCCCATTAGTGTTGTCACAGAGCTAATAACCACACGTACAATGCACAGTATGCAATGCACATGTGTATGCTAAGTTGCTAAAGTATTAGCATGGTAAAGGTAAGGAGACATGATCACTGGTGTTAGTGTTCTCATCAGTTAAAGGGTAGGCTGATTTATGGGATAAGTTAATGGAAGCAAATAATTGCCATAAAGATCTGAATCTTTAAGTAACTGAATGCCTTACTATGTCATTTAATTACTACAGAAAACCATTTCATTACACTGACATAGTGTGTACAAAAAAAACATACTTTCATCAAATAATGAACTAAGTATTTCTGTTCACGATTACATATGAATCATCAGAATAGTTGTTGTAAGGTTGAACGCTTATGGTCACTGTTACCCCTTTCCCACTGAAATCAGTTCCGTGCTGGTGCTAGTTGTTTGCAGTTGGTTCAATTTCCAAACCAAATGAGATCCAGTTTGGTTGTCGAGCGCACATTGCCCGAGTGGAGCCAAGTCATGACGTCAAGGTTAACCAGAAAGAATATCATTTAGAGCTGTGTTTATGTTGCTCTTAATATTATAATAATAGTAATACCTTTATTTATGCAGCACTAAAACAAAGTAACAAAGTGCTTTACATGGCTTAAGAGCAGGCCGTTCAGGCGGCAACAAAGCATGCGGTCACAATTCCCCACCGCCCCAAATCAAATACACAGCATATCAACAACAAAAGCAGTAATACAAAAAAAGAAAAGTAAAACATATTCTTAAAAGAAACACTGGGGTTAAGCCTACTGTTTACTAACGGCAGCTGCCGCTGGAAAGTAGTAATTCTCTGTCTGACTGTCACACAAATAACATCTCCTGATGCATTTTTCCCCATAAGTGAATATTATTTTAGTGTGAATTGACATTGACAATGTTGCTGGTGTAAAAAATAAAGAGAAACGACTTATGCCGATGAAGCAGTGTGCTGCTCTTCAAAACGGTCAATGTTAGCTAACGGCTGGTTATTAAAAGTAGGGTGAAAAATAAATAAATGTCACATGTATGACCTCAAACATGATGGTTATGATGCATATTTGATATACTTTGATAAACATCTTAGAAAAGAGTGATTGAAATAGGGACAGCTATGTTGAAAGATAATAATGTCTAACTTTTTGTTTGTCACGTCAAATTCTTCTTTCAAAGATATGGATGACACAATTCTTTAAATTGCAGTAGATGCGGTCTTGTTTGTCCTTGAATTCATAATAACTGACTTTCAGTTTGTCAGAAAGTAAAACATATTTTGTTTTGTATTGGTTCTTTAAATGTGAGTGGCAAAAAATGACTATTTTGGAATCATTAAATATTCTAAGTCACAAGTATCTTTTTCTTTTGTCTTTACAATAAAGCGAATCCTATACATTAGTTGTCTACGGCTGTGAAGTCACCAGATGGAACCAGCTCAATTAAAATGATGGCTTTTCTTTCTTGTTGGATTTAAATTGTGTACTTACAAATTCATAGATATCCTATTATATGGTGATATAGAAACTTAAATGTTCTCCTGCTGATGGACGGCTGCAGGTCTGTCTGCTAAATAAACTGTAGTGTCATCTAATGAAGGCCAACCTAACACCTGATCTCCAGATAGAGCCGTCTCAGCTGGACCCCCAACAGATCTGAGAGCAGCTGGGCCCATGTTGGTGGCATGGTCTGCTGCCTTGCCATTGACAGTTGTTGTCTCCTGGTGGCTGCTTCCATTTTGCTGTGAGGTCATCTCAATTGCAGTTTTCATTAGGTCTCTCCTAGCCTTTTCATTGGTTCCATTGCTATCGGCCTGCGAGGTTCGTGGGTCTCTGACGGTGCCGAAGCCAGTCTGAATCATTGATAGTGTCCTATGATTAGCCTCTGGTCTCTGGCAACGGTAAAGCCCGCGAAAGGCTGAGCGAAACTTCTGAGACATAGCATTGTATATGACAGGATTTATAGCGCTGTTGGCATAGATGCACGTCCGACAAAACAGGAGGAACCAGGCATCCAGATAAGGTGTGGACACAAAAGAGTTGATCAAAACTAAAGTCCGGTATGGCATCCACAGAAGAGCAAAGAGGATCACCACTACTGCCAGCATCTTTGTCACCTGAGAAGTAGAGATAGCATTACACCACATTAGAGCAGCTGTGATTTAAGATATAAACAAATGAAGACTCTGATTTATTGACAAATGTAATCCTGTTAGACAAATCAATCCCTTCAGCAACAGTTTAGCCTCTGATGGTGGCTCTAATGTTCATCATTGGCATCCATTGTTATCTCGCAAACGAGACTGCCAGGTGAAGTGAAACACCCTCAGCATGCCTTGACCGTCGTCACCACCCCACCACTGGTTGGTGACCATGGTAAAAGCTCCTACATTTTTGAACCAGTGCGAGACATAGTGAAGCTGAAAAGATTCATTTAATCAGTTGCCAATAACAGCCCCCTTCCACCCAGATCCTCCCCTGTGTGACAGGTAGATACAGGAAGTGCACACGCCTCCTCTCCATAAGAACCTTTTGGAGATGAATGTCTGTGTCCAGCTCTTAAGCAGTAAGCCAGTGTAAGCCAGCTTTGCAGGTAGTTAAAAAGGGAAACTGATGTACAAGAAAATGTTTATTTAAACATGAAGGAGCCAGGGAGGAGAGCTTTCTAATTATATTTGTGCTGCCATAATGAGGCAGAAAGCACTGGGATGACATTTTGAATATGCATATTATGACTGACATTATGGATACTTGACTCTCTGTCATTACACACAAATCAGATCTGAACACAGCATCCTCCAAGAATGAATCCAGAAATCAAACCATATAATTCACATTCAGCCTCTGATGCTATCCACTTACCCGGGGCAACAACGACCAAGCCTCCCCACTTCTCCTCTTCAACATGCACTTGAGGAGATCACAGACATGAGAAACTCTCACAGACTATACGATCTCACATCCCACTCTATTCATCTCAAATCATAAAAGTGCCATTCTCTGGCATACACAAGTTTATCAAACTCCTATCAGATTGAGTTATAAAATGATGAATGAAAGAGCATAAAGTGCCTATTGAACAAGCGAGAGAGTAAAATCATCTGCAGTATTAAGCACACTTCAATGTAAATCCCAAATCACATTATGCAAAACTTTGGATCCTAGATGGAGCCCCTTGAACGTGAGATTAGGATCTCCTCTGCCTTCTGATGAGAGTTGATGAGTGAGCCTCACACAGAGACACAGTGACACAGATAATCTCACACTCCTGGACCCATTAGTGGAATGTTTCATGTGCACAATAATGAATGTTGCCTTAAGGACCTCCCATTGTTATGCTCTTTCATGATTTTTGAAAAAAGTAATTTTATTGACTGTTTTTTTCCTCATTGACTGCTGACACTTGCGCAGGGTCGGCTTCATGGGGGGTCATTCGCGGGCCATGCCCCCCCCAAACGAGTCACTGTGCCCCCCCAACGCAGGGCAGGCAAGCCCTGACACTTTTGTCTGTGTTTTGTTTTGTTATCATATTATAAGTGAAAACGTTTCCACTAAATGTTTTTTGTGTGAAATAAATCAGAAATATAGAATACAAATAAAAAACAGCCTGAGGTGTGCTCACTGCTGCTCGTTGATTGGTGTGTTGCTTGACCAATGACCCCCGACCTTTGTTTTGTTGTCATTACGTGGCTGACTGTTTAGTTGTAAGCCCAGTGGCGATCTGTTCATCTGTTACACTGATTATACAGTAAATACATCGAAAATAATATGATACAGTACAGTACAAGTACTTCTGGGTCTCTGTGTTTCATTCAAGCTCGGCTCATATGTGTGGCAAGAGCGCATTTTGTTGTTGTTAGCATCTGGTTAGCTAGCTATGCTAACGGATATAAAGAGCTGTTTCTACAACAAGTGTGGAGGAGAGTCCTCTCCTGTCAGACTGAGAGGCTCAGATAACTACAGCTCAGTGAGGTAAGGTCAGGACTCTGTCAGTGTTTAGATCATTAACTTAAGTTATCTCAGTAGGTCTCAAACGGTATTTCCGAGGAACACCTTTATATGATCATTATAGTTATTATTAAATAAGAGAATAAATGAAAAACAGGTATGAAATACTATATGACAGTAAAAGAAGAATAAAGTTTAAAAGGGGAGTGATTTGTAAAATAAAGAAAAAGTAAATCTGTTTACAGTTCTGTTTCATATGGGTGTTGAGAGAGGTATCCATAGATCTCTTAATTTTGCTCTCAAAGTGCACCAGATTGATGCTTTTAACTTCAATATTTAAAAAACATCTTCCCGGGGGAGCATGCCCCCGGACCCCCCTAGAGGAGGTTAGGTCCACCCCCCACCTAAAACATGTTCACATGGATAGGATATTAATAAATTTGCACACTTTTTATATGGTGGCCTATGTCCATATGTTTCTGTTTTGGTGGTCGTGCCACAACCGTGCATGTATGCACAAGTCATAGGTGCGCAAAGAAATAACACTACACCCTGCAGTGTGTGTGAAAACAAGAGACTTTACAACATGTTTTAAAATTGAAGTTGCTTTGGTGTTTGTGTGTTGGTTGTTGACGGCAGTGTGTGCCCCCCCCATGGTAAATGATTGCACCCCCATTCGATTTGTTCTAGAGCCGACCCTGCACTTGCGCCTCCCTATAGACCACAGAGGACAAAAAAGTGCTTCAGTTTAGAATCCAATTTCTGCTGGGGATTAGCAATGGTCCTGTCCAGATTTGCATACTAACGATAATAAATGTGTTTGTGATGAACACATATCTTCCCAAACACGCTTCCAGAACAAAAGGGATGTTTTTATGTATGTATGTATGAATGTGTCTTTATAACTTATGATTAATAAGTCTGTTGTTTTGTCTGTCTGACTTTTGTTTTGTTATGTTTGTTTTTGCTATATTACTTGTAAAGCGACCTTGGGTCCCTTGAAAGGCACTATATAAATGCAAGCTATTATTATTATTAATGACAGAATAATACTAATTAAGTATGTGAGAACATCTCTTCAGGAATGGTTTTCCTTCTACAAGATGTAAGGTGTTATGATTAGCTGATTATCACTGAATATAAAGTACGAATGAGACGCTAGTGAGGTCATTTTCAGGTATTGTATCATAAATAAAGTAAAGTACACTATTGGTAACTAAAGTATTTTTAACTTGATGATGGCAATGAATAAAAGGTCAGGGGCTCACCATAGTTTAATCTCTCCTCTGGGATGTATAAATGTTATACGATTAATGAACTAATTCATCTTTAATCAGAACAGTTTATTCTCACTCCTCCTGCTGCCTGTAATCAGCTGATTATGGGCGGGCGTCCACTCTATTAGTTAACCGACTACTTTTAGACACAATCTCCAACATCCAATCATCATGCTGCTGTCAGATTTTGTAACTGTTCGGCTTTGACCTGTAGTAACCTGTCATTTAGGGCGTCCATGCGGGGGACATCCCCCCATCCACCTCCTGTCGTTAGATCCACGTCCAGCCAGGCTCCTCAACTTCACTCAGCATCAAATCGTGGGTTGCGGTCCAATAGTCCATTTAGCTTAGGAACCTTCCTAACGGAGTGAAATGACCCTGGAATTCCCTCAGTGGCAGCCATGATAAGTGCCGTTCCAATTCTCTAGATCAGGGGTTTTCAAAGTGTGGGAAGGTGAGCCTCCCCTCAGAGAACATAAGAACAGCCGCGCCCCCCCCTCCCAATTATTATTGCCATTATTATTATTATTATTATTATTGTTGTTGTTGCTATAATGCAGGGGTATTATTATCCAGTGGAAAGTCCTTACCTACTGGCCTAGTTAAATCAAAGTGGTGACTTTTTTTTGGCTGGGCAGTGTAGTTTTACACACCATCTTATTTGACTTTCTCAGGACTTAAAACAGTTTTTTGGGCGTAGACCCCCACAAAGAAAAAAATATATTTACACACGTAAGGTCATCGTCTTAACAGTTTTTTATGCTCATCGAGTCATACGTTAGCAGAGCATCAAGTTGACATGCCTATTACAGCTGAATGCGGCGATTACCATCTTGTTCAGCAAAACGCCTCACAAACTTATTAAGATCAAAGCTTTAGTGCGTTTTGATTCAATGCTGAGTACAGCCAAACTTGACAGTCTCTTCTCTGTCATTGTAGACCGCAAACACCTCACTCCTTCCGTCTACTTGGATCCGAATGCGCCATCCCGTTCAAATGAAATCGCCGCCTATCACATTTCCTCGCTCGCGCCAGGGCTGGGGGAGGGGTTACAAGGCTCGCATCTTGTGCTGCATTCACTTGCACTCGGACATTAGAGACTTTCTCTCATAAATGTCCGATGAGCCACAACTTTTATTTCAAAACAAAGCTGACGTTTTCTGCCAGACGCTGTCTCCTCTTTCACTTTAGGTAACTTCACAAAAAACCGATCCATGTTGCCGCTCGCATAAAGTTAGCTGAAGTTAACTAGCCAGATTTCACTGTTTCTCGTTATTTCTTTCTCACGCTGCGCCTCCCCTGAAGCTCTCTGGCGCCCCCCAGGGGAGGCGCGCCTCACACTTTGAAAACCGCTGCTCTAGAAAGGAGGTTTCAAACTTCCTTTATAACCTCCTTTAGCTTAGGAACCACTGGACCTCCCTTTACGTAAGGAGAGGAGAAAATGCTGCCCCACAATGCCTTGCAGCCGCAGTATTTGCCGTCACACAACAGTCGGCCATTCACGGAAACAACCGATTATGACCGAGAAATGATATCATGAAAGTTACGGTGCTTATTAAGCTTTTTAAAACGTATGTGGTAAGTTGCCAAAGTGCTTTGTTTTGAACGTTCATCAGTATTATAATCAAAAAGAGAAATATGAACGTTAGTTTTTACTGAAATGATCAAATAAAGTCAACATGTCACAGTCTTTACTGAGCTGTGTGGGGTTTGTTCAACTTTTAAAAGATGTTTGAATGGTGATATACACAGTGATAGATGTTAAGGACTAACGTTTATAATAAATACATTTGTATTGATTTTAAGATCTTTTCATAGTTCATACAATCATACGTATTGGGATCATTTGTATTAATGTGGACCGGAGGGAGAGGGTGACGAGCATAAGTTTCACTTTCCTTTTTATTTCAATTCCAACTTTGGTCATGAAGAATATGTTTCTCTGTTGTCCATGTTCATAAAGCATAAAGCAACAGCATCAGAGCACGGTGCAGAGTCTCTAGATGAGTTTACAGTAGTCCCTCGTTCTTATTAAACATCCATGTTGTCGTCCGCTGTATAGAAAACTGTAGTTTCCATAGTTTCCCCACAGCAGCAGACGCACATTTATGACGTCCGCTGGCGCATCATAAACACGTCGGATAGTGAAAGTGCAGTCGGATTCTCTAAAGTACCGCAGTCTCTTCTCCTAAATCCTTTTGAATTCTCCTATCCACTATCCCTTAACCCCATGACGTTTCACTCAGAGGTCAAGGAATAGACGATAGGGTTAGAATTTAGGAGCTGATTTTTGGATTATTGGATCGCAACCCAGATCTTCAGCATGCTCTTCCTCCCATTGGTCCCCAGGGGATAAATATTCTTTAAGCCAAAATAAGTCTCTCCTGTTTTAAATGTACATTTTCTCAGATGTCTCCAGATAAACAAAGTGGGGCAGATGCTGGATGTTTTCAGATTAAGATGGAGGAAGATTTTATTCAACTTTTATCCAAAAAGAGAAAACTGGATGAAAAACCAAGACAGCATGTAATTATTTATCTATGGTGTTATGGTCTGTCAAATTCTGTGCATGTTGAGTATAATGTGCTCTGTATATGGTTTTGTATTGGACGAGATGAAGGTATGTAATCACACATTTTCTTTCCATGTGGGGACAGTGAAATCACAGAAGAAAAACTACCACCATACTTTTTTTTTTTTTAATCCTGCTGACACTAATTCAGAACTGGACACAGATTTCTGTCAAACTTAATCTGCAACTTCTGTAGCTGCTCATTGATTTCCAACTCAGGCAAAAATAAAATCCCACATTAAAAAAGAAAAAGTCTACTCAGTGTTTTAAAAGTCGATTCAAAAGGTCAAGGCGGCCCTTCAAGGTGAACCAGGCAGATAACCTGTAGGAACATGACTCTGCCACCAGAAGAGAGGGAGACAGGAAACTGAATTGTTGATTGAACAATAATCAGCTGCTGAAAAACAATCAGACAAGGACTTCATTTGAAGCTTAATGGTACCTTGGTAATGCTAACACCTTCTTTTGTCTTCCATGTAATAACATTAGAAGAAAAAAGGCTAGTTGAAAGAATCTATTTTAAGATGTTTGAGTATAATATATATACATACATACAGTATATATATAGTTAAATACAAAAATGTACATTCAGAGACAGAAACTTTGGTTGCTTTAGTAGCGAACACAGATCTCTGTACAATGGCTTCTTAATTCCCATTCAACTTTTGAAAGAACAAAATGTGAACACAAATTAGCCCTTCCTCGACAGAGACACACTTTGTTGTAACCCTTCAGAGTGGATATAGGCTTCCAAAGGCAGATGCTTTTAAGAGCACACAGCCTGAGGGAATGTTTTGCAGGAGCACCATGTTTCTGTTTCACAGAGGGCTTTCTCTGTTAAAGGCTCTTTGACTGCTCAGCCTGAGGAAAAGAAGCCATTACTGCCACGATTGCCTTCAGGGCCTCCTAACAGTGAGGACAGAGAGGTGCAGAGAGGCCACTGTTCTGAGGCAAAGGATAATCACCATGCTGTGAAGACGGAATCGCTGCCTCTATATTCCCAGCAGATCACACACACAGCCAAAGACGTGACCGGGGTCAAATGTGACTAAAGCTATCGCACAGCAATTACTTGTGTAAGCAAGAAATGACAGCGCAGAAGGGGTTAAATGTGGGATGGGGCAGATACCTGTTTCCTGGAGGAGAGGGCGCTCTTTGGCCGGCTCTGGCGACCCGCCTTCCTCCCAGCTTCAGAGGCGTCCCGGCAGCTGCGGCGCAGGGTGGTGGCGCTGGTGTCAGGGAGGGTGGACAGCGGGCTGGGGGGACACAAGCAGCATGTTACATCTGGTCTGCTTCTAGCATGTGCTGTAGGGTTTATGTATGGGTCTTGAAATCCTGTATAAAAAAAAAGGAGGAGCTGATTTGAAACAAAAACGACTTTAGATATTGTTTTATATACTCTTTACCCAATTGTGAACAGATGATCACTGCCTTCTGAATCCAGTAGAAGGTGAAGCCGGTTTCTTCTAACCCATATTAGTGCTAACATTTTAAATGGGGGCTGGTATAGGTGAACCTCTGAAACCACTGGAGCCCATGTTTTCCATAATGAAGCTGGAAAGATTATTGCATTGTGACTTTGCCTGCACTGAAAAAACTGAAACAGTGACTTTAACTAAATGTCAAAAAATGTCACATAACTATTAGGTTAGTTGTGTTAATGTTTAACTCCAAGGCCAGGCTGAGAGAAAACAAACGCAAAACAACAAATGACATCATCAGGGTTATTCTCGCAGACAAGGCTCCTCAAGATCCATAGAAGATTTTCTTCCACTCTTTCACAGGCTGGGCAGTACTTCTCACGCTGAATAAACTGATACTTTACATGTTTAAAATTGGTGGAGGGTCTAATGAATGAATGAATGAACGAACATGTATGATATGGTGTGAAAGTCCTTTAACAGTACCTGAGGTAGAGGATCCGTGCTATCAAGCCATACAGCACGATGGCGAGGAGCAGCGGTATGACGTAGAAAATGGCGAAGTCAATGAGGTATATGGGCAGGTAGAGCTCCCGTTTGACTTTGTAGCCACACTGCACATGTCCGTCCTGGTTCACCTGATGTCACACATGGTAGAGACGCTAGGTTAAAACAGGCATCCAGCTCATACACATCTTACACATCTCAACACAATGACACTACTCTCAGAAATTCTACAGAAGTCTTACAAAAGTTTGACAGTTGAACCGCAATATGAACAATTGTTTATCAGAAAAAAAAATCATGTGTTCATGACTCATGTAAGGACTTACTTTGCAGTCCCTGTGAAGGACATAATTTACTTATATAGCCTCCCATAGCAATGTATCAATATTAAAGTATTAAAATATATACATATAAATGTACATTTGCACCTTACACTTCATTATATGTATGTTTATACTAAGAAAACTTTTTTTTATCAAATGCCTAATTTTTGAATAGTTGTTGATCAATCTGCTGCAGGTAAACCTCTCATTCATTATCTGTAGCTGCGCTTTACAGGGTTGGGGGGGCTGACGTTGGGCGAGACACGGGTTACACCCCGGTTGACAAATGAGAGACAACCATTCAAGAGCACATTCAAACAAAATGTAGAATCAACATTTCTCTAACCTGCATGTCTTTGGACTGTGAGAGGAAGTTGGCCCCCCCGGAGAAGTCCCCATGCTAACACCAGGAGAACATGCAGACTGTACACGCCCAGCAAGCCAGTGGGCTCAAACCCAGAACCCTCTTGCACACACAAAGGAATGCAAAATGCAGTATATACATTTATTTATACCTGAATGTCCACCAGGAAAAACCACAACATGCAGTAGACGCAGGTGAAGAACCACACGCCTGCGATGATCCGCTTGGCCCGGGACACTGTGCACACGGTCTGAGCCTTCATGGGATGGCAGATAGCTATGTACCTGCATGCAAAAAAATGGAAGGTTCAAACACAACCATGGCTGTTAATATGTTAACCCTGAACATCTGTTGGTAGTAGATAACACTGTGTAATCACAGCGAGGTTTACTGGTTTTAAGTTGTCTACATTACATTACAGTACATATCATTTAGCTGACGTTTTTATCCAAAGCTTCTTACAGTTAGTGCAGATATATTCACTTCAAGCAAGATCATACCATAGTAAGTGCTGGTGAATCAGTTACAAGGCCTAAATTAACTCTAAACTTTTTTTTGTGTCTAAAAATGTGCAGCAGAGCAGTGAGCAGCGCCTCCTCTCTTGCTAAACGTTATGCTAGCTTCTTGGTTTATAGGCCTGAGGCTGTGTGTGAGAGTTTTCCTGGGTGTTCAATCATTCATCTAAGCAGTTGGCATTAAGATATGGAGAGATCACCAGGTTTTTCATACAATTCTGCCTCGGTCACAGTTCTGATGGGATATGTGAAGAAGGCCACTGCTCATCATTGACTATTTTCTTGTTTCATAGCTTATTAGCTGTTTTTGATGGTTGAGATATTAGATGACATTACTGCATTACATTTTATATATATTTTAGGTGATGATCGAGATAGACAGAACAAGATGCACATCTTTCTATCTCTCTCTCTAAGATGTACCTTGTGCTGCCTCAGCATTTATGTTAATATAACAGTTTATGATGGGCCAAAACATTCCGAAACTTTAGGTCTAATTTTGTATAATTGACTTCATGACTTTTACTGTACTTGTTCTGTTGAATGTATTTGTAGGAGGTTTCTGTGGTGGGTTGTGTTTTTCTATGTGTAGCTGGGGGCTGACTGCCTGCCTCTGGCTCCAGAGCTCCTCTCAACACTGCACTTCCTTGAATCCTTACCAATACACTGCACATGTGTGAAGTCCATCAGTGAACGGATGATGAAAAATGTGGAATGAATACAGAAGTTAAACTCCTTCCTTTCAAAAACATTACAGACATAAGGTTTGGTTAGATTGTGGCACAATAACTACTACAAAGATAAGGGAAACTCTATAACCACTTTATTTAGCGAAGACATTGAAATGTTTTTTGAACAGCAAATTACCAAATTGTGCAAATAAGAATGGAGCACCATAGATTGCACATTGACTGTCATCGATGTGATGTCAGTGGTTCCTATTTTTAAGAAAAACAAGACGTGCCATCAGAGGACATTCTGACTCGTTCACATATAGAGCTTAAGTTTAAACACTTGTCCAATGCAGCCTATGCAATTTAAAAGACAAGTAATTTTTCCGCGAAAGTAAAATCAATGCCAATAACAACTCAACAAATTAATGTCCAGCCGAAGCTGTACAGAGAAGAGTTATCTATGCTCACCTCTCCAGGGTGAAGGCAGTGATGGAGCAGGAGGACACGTTTATGCCCAGGTACTGAAGGTAGGTGATGCCCAGGCAGCCGGCGTGGCCAAATATCCACGTTCCCGTCAGACTGTCGGACACGTTGGGCAGCCCCGCCGCCACCAGCACCGTCAGGTCCGCTATGGCCAGGCTGACCAGGTAACAGTTGGTGGGTGTCCTCATGTGACGGGTGGTGAGGACCACGAGGACCACCATGATGTTTCCCACGATGCCCGCACCACAAACCACAAGGACCAGGAACACTGACACCGCCTTGTACTCCAGCGAGTCAGAGACGGCGGCGCTGGGACTCAGAGAGATGTTGGTCGGGGTGTCCATTCTGGAGCTCACGTTGTTAGTCATATCTGCTAGCCGCTGGCTTTTTACACCCCAAGTGATTTTTGATCGCAGGTTATGTTCATTAGATTAAAATGATGAGGGGCATTACCCTGTAATTTTGCCATGTTTTTCCTCTTCATATAGACCATTAACTTCTAATTAAAGCCAGCCCAGTTGTAAGTAACATGACTGGAGCTAACAGGTTGACAAGCTGAGCTATCAATACATACTACAGAGGAGACGCTGGGAGTTTGCTTGTTACAAGTCTTTGACCTTGGTTTTTCCTTTTGTCACTCACCTTTACTGACCCATCATTCATCTTCCTTTCTAATAAGTAGAGGGAAAAAACAACGTTGAAAATGATCCCAGGACTTCCACTCAGGCCCCCTCTGAGTTACCTAGAAATATAAAAGGAGTGCAATTAACTGGACAAAGAGGGAACTGATTGAAAATAAACTTTTCAATGTCAATGTCAAACCCACATTAACACCTATAGAGACTTCTCTTTGTGAATCTCTCAACTGCAATTCTGGCAGACCAAGTTGATATATGCTTCTTGGATGTGCTCGAAAAGTGGTTAAAATGGTGCTTATGCGTTGGGATATGGTGTTAATGCGATATGAAATAGCAAATATGTTTTACTGAGTTTAGGATGGCCGAAGACACTACACTACCCATAATCCTCAGCTATCGTTTGGGACTACAGGTCCTTTGCTTGACAAACCCCGTGATTAATCTTCAAGCTCTGTGATTGGATGTTGGAGTGGCAGTGTGCCAAGGTTACGCCGAGCGTCAAACAGCTCTATGAAATTGAATGAAACCACGGCAGACTATCCAAAACTGGACTCGAACGGGTCCAGCCCCGCTAGTTACTTTACAGATTCTGATTAATGATGTGAAATATAAACAACCCTTAAATCAGACTTTAGTTACACCTGAGTCAAATTCAGGGAAGGTGATTGTCAAGTGCCAACAATCAGGAGAGATATTTGATAGTTGGTGCTTGAAAAGACTAAACATTTATCTGCAGATCTCTATAAAGTATATTCATTACTCGTTATTCTCTACTAATAGTTAATTAAAAACTGTATATAATGGCTAATTTGCACATCCCTTTCAAGATTTCAAGATTTTCTAAGGTTTATTGACATATCATATACACCAGTGGTTCCCCCCCTTGGGGGGGGCGCCAAAGATCGCAGGGGGGGCGCCAGGCCTCAGATGATTTGAGGCCAAATATCATATTTAGACTTTTTTATTTTTTTTATTTTTTATATATATATAATACATGATTGTCACTAAAAGCCTTGTCGCTACATTACAATAAAATCCAACAGGAGTCATTTGGGGGGGCTCTTGGGAAAAAAGGTTGGGAACCCCTGATATACACAACTACGGTGTAGTTATGCAATGAATGAAAAACTTGGGTCGCAGGTTCCTCAACAGTGCATTACAAGACATATATCAATATGTGTGTATACCTCCACCATTAAACTGTCATATTCTGCACATTTCTTATACTATCTACATACATAAGTGTATAATTAATATGTATAATATCAGTTAAAATAAGTGCTTCAACATAGTTAACATTGCAGGAAAGCAATATATTAGACGTTAAGTACTTTGTCAGGCTTAATATTTATCTGTAGATACCCCCAAAGCTTTTTTCTTATTTAAAAGAAGACCTTAACCTAAAGTATTCTTTAATGTGTTAATAAAGGTTAATTAGTTTGTCTGTTTTGCACATCCTCCTATTAACCTCTTTGTACATCCGGCACTAAACTGTTTTATTGTAGAGATCACTTACAGTATCTTCTTCTTCTATATTTCTATCATTGGCCTTCTACTTTCCCCCTATTTTGTACTCTTAATATTTACATTTTTTCATCAAATATAACATATTCAACAAAAAAATTCAATAACGTGCTTTCATTTCATTTCATTTCAAACCTTTATTTAACCAGATTGGTCCCATTGAGATCATAGATCTCTATTTCAAGGGAGACCTGCAGCATATAGGTTCCACATGAAACATAAAACAATAAAGGACATCATATATTATATTTACAGGATACATTTACATAGTTATAGACATTTACAAGTACCCATAGTATCAACGAGCATTTCATTTAGCCTAGCTTTAAAAACATGCAGAGGAATGAGATTGCTCAGTTTTAATTCTTGCTGAAGATTGTTCCAAGCAAGTGGAGCTGCGCACATAAAAGCTGTCTTACCTAAGACAGTCCTTGCTCTTGGCACATCTAACAAGACTACATCATGCGATCTCAGACAATAGCTGCTTGAAACTCTCTGTGTTATCAGAGAGCAGATATAATACGGGAGTTTACCCAACAAAGCTTTATAAATAAACGTGTACCAATGACTGAGCCTCTGTACAGTAAGTGATGGCAAACCTGCCTTGGCATACAGGGTACAGTGAAGTGTAAGTGCTTTACAATTTGTGACAAATCTCAGTGCGCTGTGATAGGCGGCATCTAACTTGTTCAGGCAATGGGCAGGTGCATTCATATAGATCAGATCACCATAGTCCAGCACAGGTCAAAAGGTCACAGTGACTAGCCTTTTTCTGGCTTCAAATGAGAAACAGGACTTGTTTCTGAAAAAGAAACCAAGTCTAACCCTAAGCTTTTTAAGCAGGTTATTGACATGAAGTTTAAAAGTAAGACAATCATCAAGCCAGATACCTAGGTATTTATAACAGGCAACCACTTCTAGTACTTGTCCTTGCATAGTAACAATATCTAAAACAGGCTCTGGTGTCTTTTTAGCTTTTGAAAAAAGCATTACCTTGGTTTTATCAACATTTAAAAGAAGCTTAAGTTCAGAGAGCTGAGTCTGAATAATGTTAAAAACAGCCTGTAATTTAACAACCGCCTCCTTAATCGAGGGACCTGCACAGTACATCACGGTATCATCCGCATAAAAATGTAAAGTAGCTTCATCCACATTTTCACCTAAACTGTTGATATATATGGAGAATAAAAGTGGACCTAAAACAGAACCTTGAGGAACACCATTAGCAATGTTTAACCACTCAGAAGTGAGCCCATCAAAGTTAACACATTGGGACCTTTCAGAGAGGTAGTTCACAAACCACCCCACTGCATGGCTGGATAAGCCAATACTGAGTAGCCTCTGCTTTAAGATGTGATGATCGACGGTATCAAACGCTTTGGACAGGTCAATAAATAGAGCTGCACAACTCTGCTTATTATCTAAAATACTCGTAATGTCATTCACCACTTTCATTGTCGCAGTGATGGTGCTATGTTGCTTTCTGAAGCCTGACTGATGTTTAGACAGGATGTCATTTTTACATAAAAACTCCTTTACTTGTTCACTCACTAGGCGTTCAAGAACCTTAGCCAGAACTGACAATTTCGAGATTGGCCTATAGTTATTTAAAATAGTTGCTTCCCCTCCTTTTAGCAAAGGCAGGACATAAGCTGACTTCCATACTTTTGGAATTGCATTTGTGCTGAGGGAGAGGTTAAAAAGAGTAGTGAGAGGTGGAGCAATAAAATCTGCAGCTATCTTTAAAAAGAAAGGTTCTACGTTGTCCGGGCCAGCCGGTTTCTTAGGATCTAACTTAGATAATGCTTCATGAACAACATTAACAGTAAAAGGAGTAAAACTGAAAGGGTTTTCCAGACCACATTGTTCAGAGTCACAGACTGTGGTGTTCACAGAAGCAGAGTTAGTCACAGAATCAAACAGAGAGCCACAGGACACAAAATGCTTATTAAAGGGGACCTATCATGCAAAATGCACTTTTGTACGTCTTTTATACATGAATATGTGTCCCCGGTGTTCCAGGGAACTCACCAAGTGTCAGAAAACACAACCCTCTCTATTTTCCTCCATACCCAAATCTCTAAAAAAGGGGCTGCAACGGATCTGATAAAAACTGATCCAGATTTGAACACTGTCCTGACGTCAGGACGGTGGCGCTACGGCTATTGGGCCAACTCCACCAATCAGGAGGAGACAACCACGGCATTGCCGTTCGAAAGCGCTGGAGACGCTGTAGTACATATGCCAGGCCTCTAGATGGTGCTGTTGCTCACAGAATCAACCCTTGCAAAAACAGAGCTAACATTTTTCAAATTGAGCGAAATGAGGCATGGCTAAAATGCATGATCTGTTTGGTATTTTGAAAAAAAAAAAGTATAAATATGCCTTATATAGGTATGGTCCAGAGGTGGGGACTCGAGTCACATGACTTGACTCGAGTCAGACTCGAGTCGCATATTTTTTGACTTGAGACTTGCTTGACTAACATTGATAAAAGACTTGACTTGACTTTGACTTGGTATTCATGACTTGAGACTTGACTTAAGCTTGAGACAAATGACTTGAAAGGACTTGACTGTTTAAAATAAAATATTTGCGTTTGATTTTGTAGTGAGTTATTACGTTTAGTTATTTCGAAATGTGATTGGGTGATTATAGCGCCGTGCGCGCAAACCTGGCAACCCACTAGACGGCAGTTAACATGGCGGCGGCTAGCGTTACTCCGAAAATTGTGAAATTTGGATTCAAAGATTATGTTGTAGATGAAAAGAAGAGAAGAGGACAGCGGTATGCAGGGTCTGCAGCATAAAGTGCAGTGACACGACCACCACCACATCTAACTTCATTCGTCACTATAAAAAGACCCACAGAGAAAGGTACGTGCATGTGTTGTGTTAGCTTAGCTAGGAAGCTAACGTTAAGTTTAAGCTACATTAGACTTGAGACTTGGTTTCAAATCGATTAAGCATTGCATAGAGAAGACAAAACGGTAAATTAATATTAGAACCGCCAAGGGATTCATTTGTACTAACCCTGATACTGACGGGCTGTCAGGAGAGGGAGAGAGTAGGGGGACCAGGTGCCAGAAAGCCACAAGTGGGACAGAGAGTATGTTTGTGTGGGACAATGTGGGACATGTAAATGTAATGTTGACGCATGAACTGTCAACGGGGGGGGGGGGGGGGGGGGGGGATTGGGTTGGGTACACTGTGGACCTCTGTCGCCTGTCAGCGCAACTTACATAATGCCGTTTAAAACATATAATAATGGGCGGTGCCGGCCGTCAGCGAACCGAGCCGGCCTTTCTCCGCAGAAAAGCGTTTTGGCCAATCAAAATGAAATATGCGGGACATCGTCTCAATTTGCGGGACGCACCAAAAGTCGTGAAAATGCTGTGCAGTCCCGCGCAAAGCGGGACATCTGGTCACCCTAGGAGAGAGAGAGAGGAAAAGAGATGCCTCGTTTATTTCCCCTGTGTTATTATCAGAAGTTACTGTAAACTGTTGAATAATGTAGTAGTATCTACTTTTAGTAGTTTGTTTAAATGTTTTAATTATGTTGTTTTTGTTTGTAGAAGTGCATCATTCCTTGATTTATTGTAAAATGAATCTGAACTTTTTGATCTGTTATGATGATAAACTGAAGCAATTTCTAAATTAACCCAATTAAGTGAGTTTTAAATCGTCCTACTTAGTTTATAAGGAAATTATGAAGAGGAACAAATTAAATGATTTGAAAATTATATCTATGTAGGTGCTGACGCTGTTGGCGGTTCTAGTGTTAACAGAAATTTAAATTAAATATGTGTAATGGCAAATGCCATATATGATTTTCTTACCTGGAATTCTGCCTTTTTTAACAGACTTTTTGATTGAGTCCTAGCTGTATTGCCTGCAGTTCTAGGGTTAATATTAATCTAATATGATTGTCATCGGTCTAAATCATTTCAAATGATTAACTGTGTATGTAATGAAGATCATAGTGTGGGTTAAATCAATTTTCTGTCTCTTCTGTTTACTGTCTACAGATATGAAGAGTACATTCAAACCAAAATGCCTGGTGATCCTAGCCAGCCTCCGATCTCCCAATTCATCGAATCAAGGACTGTGCCGCTATACAACTGCAACCACCCCCAGCAGAAAGCCATAACAAACTCAATATTGTCAGACCTCATTATAAATTGCAACATGCCATTGTCCATCATTGAACATCAAAGCTTTCATCACTTTTTGTCACTAGTGGACAACAGGTACTCTCAAGTGAGTCGAAGAACAATTACATCAAAGCTTGACGGTCTGGTGGCAGATAGGCAAATGAAGCTAAAAAATGAATTAGAAAAGGCAGATAATGTGTCAGTGACTGTAGACATATGGTCAGACCGTAGGATGAGAGGCTTTCTTGGAGTCACAGCACACTGGATCGACCTCAACAATGACAATCTTCAGATGAGATCCCAGTTGCTTGCGTGCAACCGCTTCAAAGGTTCCCATACAGGGGAAATAATTTGTGAAGAGTTTGAGCAAATATGTGAACAGTACCAGATCAAGAAAAAAGTTGACCACATCATCTGTGACAACGCTGCTAATATGAAAAAAGCTTTCACTACATGTTTTCCAGGACAGGGAGATGAAGAAGATGACCTTGATGATTCTGACATATGGAATGACCTGACAGTGGAAGAGCAAGAGAGGGTTGAACATTCTTTGAGTGCAAAAACCCAGACAAGACTTCAGTGTTTTGCACACACTCTTCAACTGGTTATAGGAGATGGCCTTAAAGAGACAAAATTAATCAATGCAGCTCTCGCCAAAGCTTCCAGGTTGAGCTCCTTGCTCCATACAAGCACCACCTTCAAGGAGAAATTTGAGAAGGAGTTTGGGCAGCGTGGAATCCCTGCCTCTGTTACCACACGCTGGAATTCTACACTGAGGCACCTGAAATCAGTGCTCAACTGTGACCACCTGAGACTGTCTACAGTTCTTGAAGATGGGGGACACAAAGAGACAGTATTCACAGCTAGAGAGTGGAATCAGATTGGGGAACTAGTGGATGTTCTTCAGCCTTTTGGGGAAGCCACAGACCTCACACAAGGAGAAAAAATTGTGACCATAAGTGCTGTGGTACCCTCTATCCTTTCTCTTAATCACCACCTGGAAAATCAAAAAGAGAAAGTGCGCTACTTGGGTGGCTTGATCCGTGGGCTGCAAGGATCACTCCAAAGAAGATTCAGAGGGATCTTTGTCAATGTGAGGATGGCAGATGAAGAGAGTGATGGAGCAACCTTACCCTTCTCTGACCCTATATTCCTAAAAGCTGCTCTGCTGGATCCCTCATTTGGCACCATGTGGTTGACCCATGATGTTTTGGTCACTGAAAACATCAAGGAGGCTGTGACTATGATGATAAAAAGTATGTTATATTTTTGGTGGTAATCTAACTTAATATCACACCATAGATGAGATGAGTTATAAAATAAATTGACATAGATTGCCAGGACATGGTTTCTTATGATAACCCACTTGTTATGACTGTTGGTATGCAGTATTCAACCCCTGAATCCATTTTGTGACTACCTTTTTTTGCTTGTGTTTATCAGACCGGATTCTCAAAGAGGTGACCAAGACCACCCCGACCACCCCAACCACCGATGAGCAGGACCAAATGACAATGGCAGAGCCAGACAGCCAGCCTGGGCTGTTCTCAGCATACCGCAAAAAACAGAAGAAAGACTCAAGTTCCAGTCCCCAAATTCAGCTGAACCACTATTTGGACATTTGTGATGGACAAAGCTGCCTTCAGTTTTGGGCCATGAACAGGCACACCCTCCCCTCTTTGTTCAAGGTGGCGGTTAAAGTTATGGCAGTCCCTGCATCAAGTGCACCTGTTGAACGTGTGTTCAGCCATGGCGGGGTGATAATGCGACCCCATCGCTCACAATTGAGTGACAAAGTGCTAACCAATTTAATTTTTTGCAAATGCAATGCAGCATTGTAAGTGGCTATTCACCTTGTGTTTCTATGCAGCAAAATCGTTACCAGCTTGCTGCTTGTGAAATTCCACCTGGTTTGGTTCAGGAATATTCACACTAGCTAGTATTTTTGCCACAAAGTCAAAGAGACATCCATGTTCCATAAACGTCAGGCATGCTTGAAAACCGTTATACTTGAATAGTTTGAATACGTTTCCATGGCTTGATGTAATGTTTAGTTATGTAAGTATTTAGTGGCATACTACAATAATAATACTTGAATAGTTTGAATAACCTTTCATGGTTTGATGTAGCCTAATGTTTAGTATGACAGTAATGTTTACATTTTTGGATGTATATTTTAATTTATTTTCAATTTATTTGTATACATTAGTTTTTATTTCATACACTATTCCGTTGTGAAAATAAGCTTTAACTTTAATGTTGGAAATAAAATTCAACTTTTCATAACCACTGTCTGATTTAAATGCGGAAACTGGGGTTATTCATCAGAATTTCGTATGACTTGACTTGACTTGCTTGACCTGAGCAATGACTTGACTTGACTTGCTTGACTCTCACCACAGTGACTTGAGACTTGCTTGATACTTGTAGGTCAAGACTTGAGACTTGCTCATGACTTGCACATGTAGGACTTACTCCCACCTCTGGTATGGTCCTACACTATATTATTAAAATATAGCATGATAGGTCCACTTTAAAGCAATTTAACATAGTGGCCCTGTCCGATATAGAGCCAGATGCTGTGGTAAGGCACGGAGGTAGCTCATTACGGATATCACCGGTGGATATCGATTTTATGGCTTTCCAAAATTTCCTAGGATTATTTAGGTTTTCTGTAGTAACTGACAAATAGTACTTCGACTTAGCACTTTTGACATGTGAAGTGAAGCTATTCCTTAGCTGCCTAAAACGCAGCCATTCTACCTCTGAGCCTGATTTCCTAGCCTTTGCCCAGGCCTTGTTTCTCTCATGCAGGAGACTAGACAGTTCAGCAGAAAACCAAGGATTGTCTCGTCCCTTTACTCTAAATTTACGCAGGGGTGCATGTCTATCAATGATCTCCATAAAACCAAGATAAAAATAAGACCATGCAGTTTCTACATCAGCACACAGATCGATTTTTCCCCAATCAAACCCAAACAGATCATGAACAAAACCCTGCTCCACAAAATGTTTTATGTCTCTCTTAATAATAATACGAGGTTTAACCTTTTGGACCTTATGGCGCGTTTCCACTACAGCGCGGAGCCCCGTTTAAGAGAGCTGTGACGTCATCGGCCCGTCTTTGGTTGCGTTTCCACTTGGCCTAGTACCGGCTAGCGGGTCCTAATTCACAGTTTTTCTGGCCCCATAAAATCGTGGTTCTAGGGCCAGGAACAATGAGGCTGAGTCGGGCTGAGTATGCTAAACTAGAGAGAGAATCGCTGGCAAGGGGGCTACAACTACAACAAGATGAACATATTTGACCGTGATTTAATTGTAATACACGTTTCAAAATGATGCCGAAGTAACAACATACTGATACCGGTTAGTAAAAACCATGAATTAATGCTTTGACAAGTCTGCAGACAGACGGCAGGCGAAAAACCTTTTAAAATGCGTGTTTTCTAAATAGAGATTGGCTAAGCTAACGCAGTATATGCTCCGACCGTCCACACTCACAACAACGGCCTATACAGACATAAATAAACCAGCGACTGTATTCGCCATGACACAGACAGTCTGTGGTTTGTACTTGTTTAACTTTTGTCTAGTTTCTGAACATATATGAGGAGCTGTGAGCTCTGAGTGCTAACAGCTAACGGCTGTGTTGTTTTTCTGGGGTGAAGATGACGTCACGGCTCCGCCTACACTGCCTTACTATAGATACTACCCCAGTTCCTAAACTGTAATGGAAATGCGCCATAAAGTGAGCCAGTCCTAACGAGGCCTAGCCATACCGAGCGAGGCCGAGCGAGGCCGTGTAGTGGAAATGCGCCATTAGTGTCCCTAATTGTGGCTACAGCACAGTGGTCACTCACATCATTCGCAAATACTCCCACAGATGAGTATTTATAGGGAACATTAGTTAGAATGAGATCAATTAGGGAGGATTTATTAGGGGACTTAATAGGCGCGTTCACACCGGAGTACTTTGGAGTACTTTTCCCACAATAGTTCATCAGAACTACGATATATTTGCGTTCACACCAAAAAGCCCCAGGAACTAAAGTAGTTCAAATTAGTTCATCTGACCCGCTTTTCAGTCCCTGCTAGAGAGCAGGGACTGTTGTGGGAGAAAATAGTTCATACGTCTGATTGGCTGTGCGGAATGCAAACCACGCCCGTTTGACTCAGATTTTTTTTTTGTAAACGGCCATTGTATTTGCCAGCGCACCCGAAGAGATTACTTTTGTGAAAGCAGTTATTATAGCAACACTAAATAAATCATCGGAGCGGTGGAGTGATGAGGATGTGTCGGCGCTTCTGGCGATTTACTCGGAGGACGCGAAGCGCCGCATTCAGAAGCTTCTACTGAATGCAGTTTCCGTGGCTCAGCAAAGTTAGCAGACCTGGCAAAGTCATGTCGGGACGACTACGAAGGTAAAATAAAATACATGCACTGTACTGTTTTAATCTGCACAATACTGGTCTTAGATGTACTTTTATTTGCTCAGTAGATCGAGCTAGCCATGCTAGAACTTGCTATCATAGGTCCAAGCTGGCTAACAACATCTAGCTAGCTAGCTATTCTCAGCCGTGCCCGCTATGAACACGTTTTGACTTGTGAATAAGTGTGCAATGTTCTGTAATTTGCTTCACTAACTCATGGCACTAATCGTGTGTTTCAGGCGAGGTGTTTCTCTCTGGATTAGAAACTAGTTTTCCCCTCCGGGATAAAACGATAATATAACGTTAGCAATTAGCATGCTAGCTGGACATAATGCTACCTCTAACAATACATTGTAGTTGCTATAATTTCAAGTCATTTGCAACATTCATTCTACATGTTAATGGTAAAAGCTTAAACAGTTGATTACCTGCATGCCACAAAGACTGATGTTCTAATATTTTTGCACATTTAAGTAGAAATGTAATTGAAATTCTATTTATTTTTCCTTTTTTTTATTGATTGTTATAATTGTACTCAGCCATGTTATGTTAGATGTCAATCCACTTACACTGTAACTACTCTGGCCTTGAAAGAAGGTTACACATCTAACTGATGTCCACTAATCCCTATAAAACAAAGTTCAAGCATACATTAAGCACAAAACAATAAATAAGGGCACTTTGATATTTCTTTTTTATTTGATATTATTTGATCCTATCTTATCTTCTACTTTACACCTGCATTTTGTACACTGTCCCTGCCTGCACCATGTCCAATGTTGGACAATGTTGTCTCGTTGTTGCGATTAAACTGATCTTGTATCTTGCTTATTTCACCTTAGGAAAGCAGGCACGGGATGACAGCTTCCTTGACACCATCATGGCGATGGACTGCCGTGCCATGGTCAGCAAGGAGAATGAGGACCTGCGTGCCAAGGAGATGCACGACGAACGGCTGCTGCATTCACACAAGGCCCAGGAATCGAGGTGGAGCAACAAAATACCTTTCAGGCTGGGCTTCTGGCAGTGCTAAGCGAGCTGATTAAATCCAACAGGCCTTCAATACAAAAATTAAGAAAAACTTGTCGTCGTTGATAAACTGTACAATGACTTGTTGGGAGGCGTGTGGTGCAGTGGTCTGGTGCGTTGGTGTTCGGATCAGGGGAGCACAGGTTCAAACCCCACTGCAGTCAGGATGTCGTTGTGTCCCTGGGCAAGACACTTCACCCCAAATTGCCTACACCTGGGACAGTTAATTTTGTATTATTGTGATTATATATATATGCCACTGTTATTAATACTGACACCTAACTTTGCACTAAGGTATGTCTGCTGCTGAGCCTACCTATTGTTATTATATATATATATATATATATATATTGCCACTGTTATTATATTGTTTTGATACTACTGACACTTATTGATCTGCTGCTGATAAATAAAAGAGAACCTACATGCACAGCACTAGCATCATGACTGTCTTTGTTTAAACCAGCAGCAGTGCAGCGGTACACAGACTAACCTGTGTGTGTGTAACGTAGTTTTTCAGGTGTGTATGCTTAACATGTATGTATTTATCACAGTAAAGATGGTATACAAAAGCTTTTTAAAGAGCTTTCAACCTCATCCCATTGTCTTTAACACACATTTAACATAATAATATACTCATATTAATATACAAATATACAGTATGAATACTGTTTTGATACTGACATTTTATCTTTGCACTAAGGTGTGTCTGCACTATTGTAATTTTGTCTGTGGTAAATAAAAGAGAGAACCAAATGCACTGTACAAAAGATCAGCTTTATTGTCAATTTACAATTTCCATGCTGTTCAGATGCCTCATAAGGGCTGTGCGCGTGTCTTGCCCCGCGGCGTTTTTTTTAGGCACGGGTACACACTCCCGGTAGTTGGTGTTGCGTCTCCCCAACGTTGCTTCCAGGCGAATACAGAGCAGTTGAAAAGAGCCCTTGGACATTCGGAAATCTTTGATCCACTGCACATTGGTGTACGTTGGCACCACCTTCTCCCACCAGGACGATGTTCTATTGTTCACCCAGAGAGAGCGCGGGACACGACGCATTCCGTAGTATTCGCATATCTGGAACACATACAAAGACACAAATTAGCCCTACATAACTCCATAAATCCTACATTAGATAGTATTAATGTGATTTAATGAACGTACCATTGCTGTTCTTTGGGCGTGATAACGGTCATCATCCTCAGCTGTCCTACGCAGTGGCGACTGGTCATTAGGGGCAGGTGGGGCACAGCCCCACCTAGTGTCAGCAGAAAGTATTACAAATAATGATTACAAAAATGCAAAAAAAAAAAAAAAAAAAAATATATAAAATATATTTTAAGATCATGTTTAATCATCTGATTCGTCTGTACATTGCTGTTTTAGTCTGTGTTCTTCTAATTAGTGTGTCTACAGTCACAGTGTGTGCCTATTGAGCTGTTTAGAGCCATGTGGGACAAAACCTGATTATGCCCCTCCCTCTCGCTGTGAAGTCAACGGTGACTGTAAAAACTACACTGCGCATGCTCAGAGTATTTTGTAATGAAATGTGTGTGGCAAAAAAATAATGACCAGAGGGGCATGGAGCTACCATCCCCACCATACGTCATCTCAAATCATTCAGAGCTGATTGGCTGTAAGTACGTGTGCCGCGAAAAGTGTGGTGTGTGAAGAGGAGACGAGAGAGCTGCAGTGACGCGTCCTAAAACCAGGAAGTAAGCTGCGCATGGCTTCCCTCGACAAAAAAGCAATGAGATTTCTCCAGAGGATTTTAGAAAATAGCTGGAAATAAGATCTGTGGGAAACGTACCTGTTAGATAAATGCACGTTTTGATCAGCCGGATAACATCCACATGTCTACCCTACTTTTATAATTTTTTTATCATAAATCTATGGATTAGATTTATGATAGACTTTTGAAACTACAAGAACATAAGGAGGACTTTTACAAAAAAGTTATAGACATTTTTGTCCAGAAGGATAGGCAAATGGACTTCATCTTCAAGTCAAGGTAAGACCGCAATTTGATTGAAAATGGGATCTTACTAAGAGAGAACAATTCAATATTTAAATGATAAAATTACATTTTTTGGGTATCCTTTTGTTGAACTGTCTGTTTAAAATTAATCGAAGCATCAGACAAAAAAAGCTTTTGAAAATAATATTATATTTTGGTTTAGGTCAAAATATAATATTTGTAAACCTGAAGAGTCAGTGCCAGTGCCTCACCAGCCATGAACCTCACTGCACGTCACTGCAGAAGCTTATATATAGACATCTACGTTTTTTGTGCCCCACCACTTTTGTACATATAAAAACGCCACTGGTCCTACGGCAAAACATGTCCATAGCGTGTGCTTTTCGTCGTCCAATCCTTTTATTAAGGCTTCTTAACCGCCTTCGCCTCCGACTCAGCATTTCTATTGCATTTGAATGGTCGATCTGTATTTGTATTTGTGGCTGAGTTATTGGCTTACATAACTCAGTTACGAAGCTGTATAACACGACCACCAAAACGTCAACTCCATACCGTGTCTGAGGTCGGAAGGTAAACAGAAGCATACAGCGGAAGCGGACGTTTTTTTTCTTCCTCTTCTCTCGGTTTTTTGGCGAATTGCAACTTTAAGGTGCATACCGCCACCTACTGTACTCGCCGTGAAGTTGTTTGCGGCCTGCCAGTAAACCCAAAGCAGAAGAAGAAGTGACGTCAGCGGCTCATTTGCCTAATCCACCCCCAGGAACTCATTTTGGTGTGAACGCGATCTGCTTTAGTTCATCAGAACTAAAAGAGCTCTCATGAACTAAAGTTCTCATGAACTATTGTGGGAAAAGTACTTGGTGTGAACGCGCCTAATGTTAGGGCAAGTAGGACTGTCAACAATCTGAGTAACATTTAAAGAGATACAAAGGTTTTTAAAATCCTCTGATACTGCAGTTAACCAGTCCCAGTTAAAATCTCCAAGTAGCACTATTTCCTTGTAGTCTAGTTGCAATAAAAGATTTGCTAGTGAAGACAAGGAGTCCTTGACAGCTGAGGGGGGTCTGTAACAGCCCACCACCATGACCTGTTGCCCCTTTGCCACCTCTATATTTAAGGCTAAAAATTCGAATTGCTTACTGATAGATTTGGAAACTAATGTGGTTACACTGAACTTATTCTTAACATAAATGGCAACGCCACCACCTTTATTAGGCCGGTCGGAGCGATACACATTATAACCATTTAAGGTAATGTCAGAGGCCAAAATAGTTTTATTTAGCCATGTTTCTGATAACACAATGACGTCAGCGTCAGTCGAGCTTGCCCAAATGCGGACAAAATCTAGTTTACCTAACAGACTGCGCACATTCAAATAGATGAAACCCAACCCAGACCTAGCTTTAAAATCAGCAGGAGTAGCGATCTGACTACTACTACTGGGCGGACCAGGGTTAGGTTGAACATTTCCTGACAGTAATAACAACAACAAAAACAGGCATCTTTTCCTCTTAATCGACACACATACATTGTCATCTACTTTAGAATCACCGGAAAAGTCTGCGAGAGTGTGATTTGAGCTTAAGAAGCAGTCCTGAAGAACCATCATCGCAGGAAAACAAAAAAGACAAACATATTTTGTCGAGCAGATTGTCTGTGACAAGGCAACCGGTAATTGTTTGTGTAACACATCCGAACCTTTGCAGGGGATGCCCACTGCGGGTGGCAGAACAGACCTGAATCCAGTAGACTTCTCAGGATGACTAGAGATCTTCTCATAGTCCAGAACAGTTAACAGGCACAGCAGAATCCCGATATGGGCCATTTTCCCAGACCAGCACACAGTATCCGCGATGTTCCTGGAGCAAATCAGCACAGCAGCAAAGGACAGGCGAAAGCAGCAGCGTGGAAGCGCTCCGGTCCCTCCGTGGTATCCCCGGGGTGAAAGGTCTCCTCAGCAAGCAGCACACGACACCGCAGCACACGACAGGTGGGAGCAGGCCTCCGCAACAGCAGAACCAGGACAGGTGGAAAGCAGGCCCCAGCCGTGGTAAAATCCTCCTCCGCACAGCAGCACACGCCCGGTGGAAGCAGGCCAAGCCCGAAGCGTGGAGCCACTCCGTCTCTCCGCGACGACTCCGGGGTAAAACCTCCTCAGCACAGCCGTACTCTGCAGGTGGGAGCAGGCCTCCGCAGATCGCAGACACCAGACAGGTGGAAAGCAGGCAGCAACAGGTGGAGCCGCTCCGTCTCTTCGCGACGTCTCTGGGGTAAAACCTCCTCAGCACAGCCGTACTCAACAGGTGGGAGCAGGCCTCCGCAGATCGCAGACACCAGACAGGTGGAAAGCAGGCAGCAACAGGTGGAGCCGCTCCGTCTCTTCCCGACGTCTCCGGGGGAAAACCACCTCAGCACAGCCGTACTCGACAGGTGGGAGTAGGCCTCCGCAGACCGCAGACAACTAAAACTACTACTTGTATAAGCAGGGATGGCTAAATGTTTGTAAGCAGGAGAGCTAGATGCTAACAGATGCCAGATGCTAACAGGTAGTGGGAGCCTGTAAAAATTGCGACTGCCTCACGTGAACTTATATGAGTTCCTGGTAGGCTTTAACCACTAGGCGGTGCGGGTTAAAAAACTGTCAAGTTTAAAGTGTTAACACAACAAATTATACTTTTTATTATTAGTGTAGGACACTTATGTATGTATAACATCTGAAGATGTGTAGTTTTATTCATGTTTTCACATAATTTTACAGGATATTGCTATATTATTTGACATGTTTTACTTCTACACATTAATATCTGATTTGTAAAACATCACAGACAGAAAGGTATATCTGTCATTTAATGGTAAGCTATTGAAATTCTGAATCCATAGATGTGTCTCCCATCACCCAAAACCCCTGACTATTCTCTCAACTCAGTATGTACATTCATATATTCAAAGAAAATCAATAATATCTTTAAAAACTACAAGTCCCTTTCTATCAGCTGTGCACCGTTATGGTGTAAATATAACCTATCTACCAATTGGATCAAATATAAAAGTCAGCCGAATTAGTATTGATACTGCAAGGAGACGTATTGTGTGAAGAGAAATAGAAGATGTTGTTTAATTGCTGATATATTTATGATCCACGTCACGTATTCAGTTTCGGTGGCAGTTCTTCCAGTTTGTCTATAAGTCTTCTAATCAGGGCTCTATAAATAAAGAACTACGGCAGATGTGTAATATTTAATGCAGCCGAACCGTGTATTAGAATGCCGTTATGTGATGACTTTCAAAGGCAAGTACACTCGGAATAAAGTATTATTTTTTTATTTAATGTTTTCGGATTTCATATCGCATAAACACCATATCCCAACGTGCATTGCGGCTAAAACATCCAATCACCGAGCTTCAACCATAGCTGAGGATCTTGGGTAATCAGTTCAGTGGGTGTGTATCGCCTACGTCTGTTTCCGGTGACTTTATTTTGAAATACAGTTCCTGACGGACGGCAAAAAAGCCCGATATTATAGAATTAAACAAATAAATAAAAACAAGGATAATTGTGTGTTATTGTTGAGTAAATAACATTGTGTTATTTAGAAAAGAATAACAAATATATTATAATATTAATATTCTGAGGCTCTGAGCCCCATTTATTTTCCTCACGGATGGCAAAAAAATTATACGATTTAAAATAAAAACAATAATCGTGGCTTGATATTGAGTAAGAAAATGTTTTTATGAACCACACAGCTTCCGGTCTTCCAAGACCCGACCGGACAAAAAGACATGGTGCAGGCACGAAACATACTACCAATAGAAATACATTGCTTTTAAAATCGTTCTGTGTGACACGAAAAAAAGGGGAAAATCGTGTTGGTGAACACGAATCAATAGATTAAATGTCGTGACTATAACATGAAATGCCATGAGACTGGGTTGGCTATTTAGCTTAAGCTAGTTGGCAGCAAAATGCCTCCGTTCTCTACAGATGACTTCCACAAACTTCTTCAGAAGATAGCCGTTTTGGAAATGAAAATGCAACGGTTGGAAGTTAACGTGGAAGTGAATGGACTATGTGGGAATGACACCACTTTATCAGTGCTGCAAAAGAATGGACAAAGGCATGCTAACTCACAGTCAGCAGCTACAAGGATTCCAAGGAACAGGAGGGCTGTGTACCGGGTAATAAATCTACAAGTGGTAGTCCTCCCTGGAACTCTCTGGGAGCAAAGCCTCAGAGTAAATCATTTCCATGGGATTTGGGAGGACGAATAACAGGCAGAGCCCAGTGCTCTGAAATCTGTGATGCGACCGGCTGGCCTGCATTGTTATCACCAGAGATGGGGTCGTTACTCAAAAAAAGTAATATATTACATATTACTTTAAAAAAAAGTAATATATTACTTTACTTCGTTACTCTCTACATAAAGTAACGTGTTACTTTACTCGTTACTTTACTCGTTACTTTACTCGTTACTTTACACGCAGGGCCGCCCCTCCCTACAGGCAGATCACGCAGACTGCGGAGGGTGCTTCATTTTGCGGAGGGAGCCTCATCTGAAGCGCAAATGCGGCTTCAGATGCTGAGAAGATCCTGCATATTGGGGCTGAACATCCGACTGTGACAAATGTGGTACTGCACATTGGAACAAATGATGTTGTGAAACAACAGTCAGAAGTGCTGAAAGAAGACTTTCAACTGTCAGCTCTCTAAATGCGGAGGTGTTCATCAGTGGCCCTCTCCCGCCAGTCAGAAGAGGAGTGGAGAGATTCAGCAGATTGTTTGCACTGAACATGTGGCTTTCAACTGCCTGTACTGATCATTCTGTCTATTTTATTGACAATTCTAACTTTTTCTGGGATCGCAGACATCTTTTTAAGGCAGATGGAGTTTGCCTGAACAAGTCAGGGGTAAAATTGTTTATCTCTAACATATTCAACTGCCTGCGTCATCAATCTGTCCCCTCTGCCAAGGACAAGCGACAAGAGGAATCAAAACAGGAGAAAGACACAACACATCGCGCAGAAAACCATGAAGAAGTATCACTGCACCCGCTTGAGGAATGTCTTGATTATGGGACACCTGTGAGACAAATGGAGGAGTCTCCACCGCCCTTCACCACCCCTATCAACACCTTTGAGGATACTCTTCCTTCATCCCCCAGCTCTCTCTTCTCTCCGCTCACCCTTTCACCCTCGCCCCCCCCCCCCCCTGGAGTTCAATGACCACATGAAGGAGATACACAGGGTTGCCACCAATTCCTTCCTGGAGTTCACTGACCACATGAAGGCGATACACAGGGTTGGCAGCATGTCCTTGACCCCCGTCCCTCACCGACGCCCACCACAATCACCGAAGCAGAGACGCGCACTATCTCCCCCGTCTTCATCACCATGCCTACCACAATCATCCGAACCAAAACGTCCACCACCTCCCCCCCCTTCAAGACAGCATCTGCTGTCTCCGAAGCCTGATAAGGATGTGTGTGTACAAAACGCAGCAAACTCTAACTGATATGTGCTGGGTCCAGGCTCAAGGGCGTATGGCACTCTCAACTCTTTCCAGGACATGCCGGGGCCCTGCCTGCCAGTAGCTTTGCCGATATCTGTGTTGATAGGTAATAGATTAAGAGCGGTGAATCAGCTTAGAAACAGGAAGCGCTCAAACGTTTGTGTGAGTTTATCAAATTTAGCAGTGATTCCATGTCAGCCACAGCTTGTCACAAAAGGTCTGACTGATAGTGTGTTTAACTAACTTAAACTAGCTTTATTAAATGTCAGGTCTTTGGCAGGAAAAACATTTTTTATCAATGATTTTATCACTGAGCACAATCTCGATTTTATGTTTTTAACGGAAACTTGGATTGAACAAAATGACAGTGCAGCTGTTCTTATCGAATCAACCCCTCCCAACTTTAGTTTTATGAGTCAGGAAAGAATGCATAAGAAAGGACGGCCCACCTATGCCAGAGCCAGTGGCCCACCGAAGGCAGCAGCTCACCAACGGCATCGGCCCACCAGGAAAAGTCCTGAATCTCCCGATGGCCAATCCGAGCCTGCTCACACACACACAACTGAAACCATTGGACAGAGAGCTGTGCACATTCTTCTTCCCTTCGCCACATCTTATCTCTGTGAAATGGGCTTTTCAGCTGTTGCAACACTGAAAACAAAATACAGATCTAGGCTCAACATTGAGCACGACTTGAGAGTGGCCTGCAACCGCGTTTTGAAAAGATGTGTAGTGCAAAACAGGCTCATTGCAGCTACAACTACAACAAGATGAACATATTTGACCGTGATTTAATTGTAATACACGTTTCAAAATGATGTCGAAGTAACAACATACTGATACCGGTTAGTAAAAACCATGAATTAATGCTTTGACAAGTCTGCAGACAGACGGCAGGCGAAAAACCTTTTAAAATGCGCGTTGTCTAAATGGAGATCGGCTAACGCAATATATGCTCCGACCGTCCACACTCACAACAACGGCCTATACAGACATAAATAAACCAGCGACTGTACTCGCCATGACACAGACAGTCTGTGGTTTGTACTTGTTTAACTTTTGTCAAGTTTCTGAACAGATATGAGGAGCTGTGAGCTTGAGTGCTAACAGCTAACGGCTGATGTTGTTTTTCTGGGGTGCTCATTGAAGATGACGTCACGGCTCCGCCTACACTGCGTTACGATAGATACTACCCCAGTTCCAAAACTGTAATGGAAGTGCAGCATTAAAGTGAGCTGGGCCTAACAAGGCCTAACAAAACCGTACTAAGTCGAGCGAGGCCTGCGGTGGAAATGCGCCATAATAATCCAGTGATGAAACTCATGCATTCAATTGGTCATTTGCATTGCTGAATGTATTTCCTGAATGTATGAATGTATTGATTTGTTATTGATTTTCTCTATTTTGAACTGATGTTATTTGTTATTATTGACTGATGTTATTTGTTGTTGATTTTATTTGTTATTATTGACTGACTGACGTTATTTAAATAGATTTGACAATTTTAAGCTTGGCCTACCATTGATAACACAATTGCATAGTAGGCCCTTTTTCTATATTTTTGGAACTCAGCCCATTTGAGGCAAGGATTGACACCATTGCACTTTTATTTTCTCTATTTCTGAACTGTTATTTGTTATTGATTTCCTCTGTTTTTGAACTGATGTTCTTTGTTATAGATATATTGTTATAGAACGATACATTTGACAATTTTAAGCTTGGCCTACCATTTTATTGGAGCGATGAGGGACAGGTGGGGCTTGAAAAGGCCCACCTGTTCAAAGTGGGGAATGACAGAAAAAGTTTGAGAACCACTGGGTTAAAGGACAGAAACAGCTTTGTTTCTATAGGTAAATACACATCTGAGTTGACAAATATGACATGTGGGGTTCCTCAAGGCTCCGTCTTGGGGCCTCTTCTCTTTAACATCTACATGCTACCACTGGCTCAGATAATGAAAAACAACAAAATAAGTTACCATAGCTATACTGATGACACACACATTTACATAATCATTTCACCAGGAGACTATGCTCCAATTCAAACACTGAGTAAGTGCATTGAACAAATCAATGACTGGATGTGTCAGAACTTTCTCCAATTAAACAAAGATAAAACTGAGGTAATGGCTTTTGGAGCCAAGGCAGAACGTATAAAAGTTACTGAGCTTCAGTCTGCAATGTTCAAAACAACAGATAAAGCCAGAAATCTAGGTGTAGTCATGGACTCTGACCTGAATTTCAACAGTCACATTAAAACAATTACTAAATCAGCCTACTATCACCTTAAGAATATATCTAGGATTAAAAGACTAATGTCACAGCAGGATTTGGAAAAACTTGTCCATGCTTTTATCTTCAGTAGACTCGACTACTGTAATGGTGTCTTTGCAGGTCTCACTAAAAAATCTATTAGAAAGCTGCAGCTAATTCAGTCCTCACTGACACTAAGAAAGTGGATCACATCACTGAAGTCTTTACACTGGCTTCCTGTGTGTCAAAGAATTGATTTCAAAATACTGCTGCTGGTTTATAAAGCACTGAATGGTTTAGGCCCAAAATACATTTCTGACCTACTGCTAAATTATGAACCATCCAGAACTCTCAGGTCTTCAGGGACTAGTCAGCTTTCTGTCCCCAGAGTCAGAACTAAACGTGGAGAAGTTCAGTTATTATGCTCCAAATATCTGGAACAAACTACCAGAAACTTGCAGGTCCGCTGCAACTCTTACTACTTTTAAATCCAGCGAGAAGACTTTTCTTTTTGCCGCTGCTTTTAATTGAACTATTCATATCTTAAACTGCACTGTAACTTTTATTCATGTATTTTTTCTTTTAATGTTTATTTTATTATCTTTGCTTTTTAATGACTGTTTTTAAATGCCATTTTCTTAATGTCTTTCATTTTTGTAAAGCACTTTGAATTGCCTTGTGTTGAAAGGTGCTATATAAATAATATTGCCTTGCCTTGCCTTGAAGAGCTGCAGACTGCGCATGCACCACTTATAATGAGAGTCAATGGGCAAAGATTTCTGCGCCCCAAGCAGGAAACACGTGACTTATCAGTAACTTTAGACATTGTAAAACAATTTTTATCGATATTTTATCGTAGATTTTACATTTAACTGACACCAACTATATAATATGTAGCCTACCTTGTTCATTAAAAGAAAAATGTAGAAAATTAATCAAATTAAAGTATTTTTTTAATGACAATCTAGAATGTGGGAAGAGGTAGGGCGGCGCCCCTATGGGCCGGCCGCCACTGGTTAAGGGAAGGAAATGTACCCTTTATCGTGGACCGAAATGTTGGTCAGTGGCAAATTTCTGCCTTCTGGTGGTACTAAAGGAAAGGTCAGGGGGGTGACCAAAAACACTAAGAGTTAACCTTTGGTGACATGAATATCCAGAACAGCTGATAATGAGCTAATAAAATGGACCTTGCTCTGAAGAATTGGACAAGCCAGCAGATCAAATGCACCAATCATATGTTAAACTGAAGCCCCACAATGTTCACGTGAAGGTAGACCTCAGTTTGAGAGCCAGAGCTTGCTGAGGAAGCTTTAATAAGATTCAATGGACCTAGATAGGCAATATTCAAATTAGCCAATCTGGTGCTGCAGAGCATGCAGTTTAACCTGTTCCACCCTGAGCCTGTTTTTCAGGTCTCAGGCTCGAAAATGACATTCCCAGAACAAATGACCATATCTTCCCTTCTAAAAGGGTTAAATAAATAATCTTTGTTCTCAATGTAATGATAAACCTGTGAGTTGGATGTAGAAAAGTCAGAATCAATATAGATGTTTTTTATTTTAAAGAAAATTCAGATTGAACATAGTAAAAAACTGTAAATGATAGTGTCCGTCCAAAAATTCTTTTTTACTTATAGTGAAAACTACCCTTGGATGATGGGTTAGTAGACTAAAAGCTTTAGGAATCCAAAGTACAACATATAATAAGTACCCTGTATCAAGATTGATGCAAAACAAGTGAAATTTGACCTTTTTAGAGAGATTTAGCAAAAAAAAAAACACTTCTGGGGTCATTTGGGTGGATTTTCCTTACTCTGGCCCCCCTTGGTCGATTTTGACGAATTAAATCTCTTTATAACCACTAGAGCCAATGGAATCGAGGGAAACACACACAGAAACACGTTACCAAATAAGGAGTGAGAGTGACGCATAGCCAAAACCGGAAGCTGCATACACTCTGGTGGCTACCATTAGCAGCTAACTTTTTTTCTCTGATTTTTACATAAAAATGGAATTATGGATTATAAATAATTTTTTCAAAGCGACAGACACATTATCAACCTATGGATTAACCGATTCAGCCGCGTTTTTTCTCGTTTTAATGCCATTGAACACGTCTTTTGATCAGATTGACAGCTACGGTGAGACGATCTCCCGTAAAAGCTCCGTAAAGGTACGTGTTGTGATGTCTGTGTTTGCTTCCCCTGTCGCGAGTTCGGATCGGTCAGTGATGATACTATACCTATATAATCTGTGGAGTCTGAGCTCTAATCGGATATATTGTATGTGCAGTTACGATAAGTAATAAGGGTATCTTTATCTTGAGTTCTGTGCCAAAGTCAGTTTGCATTTTTTCGCTCAGGGGTCATTTAGACGCTTCTTATGAGACTTGTGTTTTGTTTTGGTAAAAATGGTTCATATCTTCAGTTAGCTAAGATTCTTCCCGTTAATCTGGTGCTACACATTAATAGTTTCATAAATGTTAAGAAGCCCTGAGATAGTCTCGAAAAAAACGTTGGCGGGCCCCCCTGTTGGGGGGCTCCAGGGCTTAACAGGATAACAAGACGTAACCCCTAAAACAACACTCGAGGATTTTACAAAAGGCGTATAGTTTTAACATAATGTTTTGACAATACACACACACATTTTTGGGTTTATTCTCCATTCATATTGCACTAATGATTCCTCCATGTGCATTTCTGGTAGAGTAACAACTACATTCCTGAAATCCTGCAGCAGAATAATTTGTGATTAAAGCCATTTCTTAAACTATAATTACTTAAACAGATTTTGAGTTTATCAGGAGACAAAATGTGAAGCTTTTTTTTTTTTCATCTACAGAGTCCTGAGGTTTGTTGTGCTCTCCTCGGTGTGTGTCGTCTGAGAGCAGCCGGCAGCACACTGCACTCCGACACACACACACACACACACACACACACACACACACACACACACACACACACACACACACACACACACACACACACACACACACACACACACACACACACACAAAGTAATTTTGTTGCACTATTGTTCCATCAATCAGACTGCATCCACTCTCCATTCCATTACACAACTCAGTAGATCTGGAACATTTTTAACTATCCGTCATGCTTAGCTGCCTGAAGAGCCACAGGAAAACAGTCTGTTCCTGACCACGGAATAATGTCCCGTAAAAGCACAACATGTTCGTTTCTTACTTTATTGTTGCAATGATTAAAAAAAACAATGCATAGCATTAGTAAGAAGAGTAGTTTGATTAGTTAGTTAGACGTGTTTTTTCTCTCTAACTTTGGACGGGGCCAGGCTAAGCTAACTAAGCTGGCTCCAGTGACATATTTTTTCGTGCAAATAATCTTCTTTCAATCTTCTCATCTAACTGTCGGCATAGAAGTATGTCCCAAAATGTCAGTGTGTTAAATGAATGTTTCAACATTTTAAAAACAAAGCTTTTCACAGAACAAAATACACCTTGTATCATGTATAGCTCACTAATAACACATTATCTTATTTGCTTAAAGGACACCTATCATGCTATATTTAAATGATATATTGTAGGGCAATACCTATATAATTAAGCAATAGCTCACGACAGGCCGTGGTATATGGCCATTATATCACAGTTAAGGGGCGTGGTTCGGCCCGACGCAGCGAAGCTGCTTTCTTGTTCCAGTTTGCTTTTCAGCCCAACTGTATACTGTTTATCTCAGACGCGGAGGGATCAGTGTTCGAAATGGGGGGGAGCCAGGGGGAGCTTGGCTCCCCCGAAGAGGGAGGGAGCTCCCCCGAAGGCCGACTTTGAGATAAATAGGGGGAGCCCCAAAAAATCGTGCATATTTGTGTCACACAGATTAGAAAGGTTGAGTTTCTGTAAATAAAAGTTCTTGAAATAAATTATAGTCATTGGTCATTACAGTTTCTGAATATTATATTGTGAATATTTCTGTGTGTTGCCATCTGTACGTGGCGGTGCTGCATTCTTTACGCTACTTACGTTGCTATGGTTACGGCGGTTCATATTGATATTGTTTAACAACAACAAATTGGCTTTGTAATAAAGAAAATGGCGAAACGCAAACAGCCAAGCCTCGCAGCTTTTGGTTTCACAAGTAAAGAAGCAAAGGAGTCTAAAAATGAAAATGTCAACCAAACAACTTTTAGTTCGCCAGCTGTAAGCGGCGTTAGGGTCGATTGTGACAGCTCCACACCGAGGGAAAGGCCTGCCGATGCGGAGCCAGAAGAGGCTTCAACAACGGCAACAGCCGCCGGTTCGACCTGCACTAGCGAACATGACGCTGAAGATGCCCATGATGGCCTGCCTTTTAACTGGACACTGAAAAGATGGAGTGAGTGGAAAGAAAAGTATCCATGGCTTTTCATAAAAAATAAAAAATTTGGATGTGAGATTTGCAAAGAGGCAAAAACTATATTGATCTCCTTGCCGCTCGCAGAAAAATCCACAGGAGTGCACCTTTCACCAGAATGGATTCAGGGAAAAGTCAGCTGTGATCAACAAAATAACCTGCGAAAAAAGATCTATAAGCACCATAAGAGCCAGGCACACGAAAAAGAGATCGCAATTTCGGAGATGAGAAAGAAAGATGTCCTACCAAACAAGGTATTAGCAATCAATGCGGATCTAATGCAGGAAACATATACATCATTCAGATCTGCCTATATGATTGCCAAAGAAGAAATGTCATACAGAAAGCTACCTGCTGTAATGTTCCTACAAAAACTCAATGGTGCTACCGTAGGGACTGTGCACAAATCGGACCATGCTTGTGCTGAAATAATCAGGCATATCGCCGAGGAAATGAGAGCTAAATTTGTTTCCAACGTAAAAGACATGGGCTCACTAATTAGCATCACAATAGATGAGAGCACAGTTCATGGGCGGGCCTACATGATTATTTACGTGCGATGTGACATGACAGGAAAAGGGGAAGTGGACAATGTTTTCTTGGATATTGTTGAGCTTTCAGAAGGTACGGATGCTAACTCGCTGTACAGAAGTTTGAGGAAAAGCTTAAAACAAGCTGGAATGGATGACGAGTTCTTGGGGAAAAATCTAATCTCAATAGCAACGGATGGAGCAGCAGTACTCACAGGCAGAGTTGGGGGACTTGTGACAAAACTCAAACAGGATTTCCCCAAAGTGCAGTCCATTCACTGTCTAGCCCACCGACTAGAATTGGCTGTCAAGGATTGCCTTAAAGAAGTAGCTGGGTGTAATCAGTTTGAGTTTTTTGTTGCAAAACTGTATGCTCTCTATCACCAGTCATCAAAAAATGCCCGTTTGCTCCAAGAAGCAGCAGCAGAATTAAACATGCAAATATTGAAAATAGGCCAAATCTTCACTATTCGTTGGGTGGCTAGTAGTTTTCAGACTGTGAAAGCTGTCTGGAAAGATTATCCCGCACTGGCACGCCAATTCAAAACAGCAACAGACGACACATCATCTCGCAGTGACACAGAGAGACAGAAATTCAGGGGACTGCACAAACTCCTCACGAGCACTGGATTTCTGGCTGATTTGGCAACAATGAAGGATGTTCTTCGAGAACTTAAAAGCCTGTCGCTAAAACTGCAACGCAGAGAAACATCTTTGGTAGATGCAAGTTGCTACATTCAGCAGACCATCGATGTGTTGACAGCTATGAAAATCAGTGGCGGAAAGTCCACACAAAAAGTGGAAGAAGGCATTGCTACTGGCATGTTCAAGGATGTTGAGCTCTCAGAGAGCAGGCCCAAGATAAACCGTCTGCAGTTTTACCAGTCTATAATAGACAGTTTGAAGAAGCGACTGCCTGAACCGGACCTGGTCCGCATGCTAAAACCACTGGACAAGCGCTTTTGGCCCGAACAACGGAGCGCCCTGATCCTCTATGGGGAGAATGAAGTACGCGCACTGGCAAAAGTACTGGGGGAACCGGCCCGAGAGGCCATTGAGGAGTTTCGGGACTACAAATTAGAGAATAAATCTCCAGAGAAAGCCCTGCAAAAACTGCAGACAGCGAGACCTTTCTGCCTACATCAGCTGAGTGTGAGAGGGGGTTTTCTGCCGTCAATTCGACCGACACCGACAAACGCAACAAGTTGCGGGAGAAGAGCCTCTTCTCACTTCTCTTCGTATACATCAATGGCCCCCCCCTGGAGCAATTCGACCCTCAGCCATGTGTACGGTCTTGGATCAAAGCTGGCCACAAACCCTCCACATCATGGGTTCCGGGACCGAAAGCGAAGAAGAAGCCGCCCAGGTCCCTGTGGTCGCTTTTACAGTAAGGTAAGAGAGTCAATTTGACTGTTTGAGCTTTGTGTTTGTTTGGACTGGCCCCAGTCCTACTGTTGATATATTTTTTGGTGGTGTGATTTATTAGGTTTTTATCAGACTGATTGACTTGCGTAGTCTAATCAATCTATAGGCGTTGCTCTTTCAGCAGCGCAGCGCAGCGCAGCGCAGCACCACACACACACACACACACACACACACACACACACACACACACACACACACACACACTTTGGTTTCATAGCCTGCTTGCATGTCTGTAACTTCTCGTCCGTTTTCCCTCCATTGTAGCAATCCACCCACAGGGGAGTGACAGGGAAGAAGTGAAGGGACAGTCAAGAAGCGATAGGGACAAAGCTGTTGACTCTGAGTATAGGCCTATTCCAGGCTGGTCCTAAAGAAGCCCCTTCCTTCCCCTTCTGCTGAAAAAAAGAGGCTGTGACACACATGTCATGCACACATACAAAATTAAAATAAAATAAAGTTTTGAATTACGTGGAAGTTCGAATTCCATAGACTGTTGGATTAGGCCTACATGTGTGGTGTAGTGTAGTATTAACATTTCCATTCATTGTTGTTGCTCAATAATAAATCATTCGTTTTGGATAGCTAGTCTCATTATTTTCTTGGATTAATTTCAACTCATTTAAATTCTGAGGCCGCCGTGCCTATGTTATATAGCCTATACAAATCTGAAAAACGTTGCCATGTGTCCCCAACAGCAGCTGATGTCGTTGCTTTGTTTTGTTTGTTGCAATTAAATAAATGTTGGCTAATGGCTATCAATTGGTTTTGAAACGGTAGACTCATGTTGTTATTTATTCTCTCTGAAATGTTATTGTGCCTTGGCAGTAATATCGTCTGTAGTAGTAGCAGAGTGTTTTTATAGCAATTGATCGCATCCGCGCTGCTGCGCCAGTCAACAGAGCGTGCGTGTGACATGTTTAGTAGCAGGATGTGCACTAAAAAATAGGGCTCCCCCGAAAGCAGATGGGTAATTCGAACACTGGGAGGGATACTGACTTGTTGTGAAAAGTAACTTACAATTCTACCCGTGGTATACGCTCAGTATACCACGGCTAAGAACCAATCAGATTGCTTGATTTGACTTGTCCGTTTTATAAGGTATATTTATACGTTTCTGTTTTCAAAATACCAAACAGATCATGCATTTTAGCCATGCCTCATTTCGCTCTATGTGCTGTTCTCCAGCCCTGTTTTTGCAGGGGGCTGATTCTGTGAGCTGCAGCTGACCACGCCCCCCTGCAGGAGAGGGGAGCGTGCTCTGATCAAGTCAGAAGAGGGGGAGAAAAATAGATCTCCGTCCTCCGTGTTTTATTATATTATTATTAGGGCTGTCAAGTTAACGCGTTAATAACGCGTTAACGCAAAAAAAAATTAACACCACTAATTATTTTAACGCGATTAACGCATGTGTATTTTTTGTCCTCGGCCGCCCCGTAGTTTCAGAGCGCATCGAGTTTAAAATACCATCTACAAGCTGATGCTGACAGCCCCGCTCCTGCCGCCCGCTTGTGGCAGACCACACTTCCACGCTCACCGGCAGGCCCGGACTGGCCATCGGGAGGACCGGGAGGGTGTGTGTATGTGTGGCGCGAGCGAAGCACACCTTACATGTTGTTGTTAGCATCTGGTGCTAGCTAGCTGCGCTAACGGATATAAGGAGCTGTTTCAATGAAAACAGAGGAGCGACATTTCGCCGACAACTGCGCTGAGCACTTGACTTTATGCAGGTAGCCAGACAGTGGGACATTGTACGAAAAGTCAGCACACTCAGCACGGATAGTGCGCGCAACACAGCTCATACACACAGGCATATATGCCTTGAGCTGCCCATAGCTCCAACGATCCATCACAGTGTCTCCACATTCACACTCACACACACACACACACACACACACACACACACACACACACACACACACACACACACAACACACACACACACACACACACACACACACACACACACACACACACACACACACACACACACACACACACACACACTGTATTGTATTATTGTATGAGAGAGGTTCCAGGTTGAATTGAAGCGAATATTTGTAATGTTCAGAGGTTGTTGTGTTTAATATTCATGAGAATATTTGTCATTGTTCAAATGATAATAAACAAACATATAAAGCATGTTTGTCCACTCATGTTGATAAGAGTATTAAAAACTTGAAAAATATCCCTCTAAGGTACATTTAGAACAGATAAAAAATGTGCGATTAATTTGCGATTAATCGCGATTAACTATGGACAATCATGCGATTAATCGCGATTAAATATTTTAATCGACTGACAGCCCTAATTATTATATAGAATCGTTATTCATTTGTTTTAAAGCTCAATAAATAACAAAGAAGACCTTTGACCGGCACTTTTCTAACTTTTTCTAAGATTTAAACTTTAACGGACATCTTGACCGGCAACTGAAACTCTGCCGCACGGTCCCCTCATTCCTTGGAAGAGGCGGAGAGGTGGGTGTTTGTCATCTGCTGGTGGACTAACCGGAGAGAATTACAGTGCTTGCCTCGACGGGGAGGGATTGCATTGAATTACAGCAGCGGGACCAAACGCTTGCCTCGGGGAGGGAGAAAAAAAGCCATGTATATACAACTCAAAATGTGTCTTCGGGTCAATGCGACTGATTTCGATGGAGCAGGTCACTTTGCATTATGTAAAATAAAGCAGGCAGACATAACAGGAAGAATATGTACATTTTAACCCAATCAAATAGGACATTGTCACACCATTCAAATGTATCCATGTAAATTACAACCAATAAAAAAGCTTAGATTTGTTTATTCGTCACGTTGTTTACTTTATTTGTCACGTTGTTCTGTGTGTGTCAGCCGTTAACCTAGATAGAAAAAATATATACACTTGCAAACACGTCAGAAGAACCAGCGCAGAAGAAAACTATACAGTCAATCTAAACTTAAATTAACAACTGGAAGGTCACATCCCTGACATCCACGTCTCCGGAGCCTGGACCTTCATCAATCATAGAACCAGCGAAGCCAGATAAACCCAAAAGCAGCAGCTCTGCGGCCGCAGAGACTGTCAAAACCGCCGCCACCGCCGTCGTTGAACCGAAACAGGCTGGTTCTGACTGCATGGAGGTTTGTTGTCGGGACATTGAGACGGGTAAAGCTGCAGCTAACTGACCGCTAGATTATTTGGGCAAAGAGAAAGGTACTTCAACGCAGAATGGTACAAAAACAGAGAGTGGTTAATTCTTTGCAAAACCACTAAACGGGCCTTCTGTGAAATATGCAGATTTGCTGCTGTCAAACAGCTTGTCACTTTCTCAAAATGTGGAGATGATAGCTTTGTTAATATCGGAGTTAATAACTGGAAAAAGTGCCCAAGCCTCCTGGACAGCCACGAAAAGTCTCATTTCCACAGAGAGTGTATTAAAAAAAAGTGCGCTTTCTTCAGTCAAACACCAGTCAACATACAGCTTGTCAAACAACAGCGTATTGAGCAGGAAAAAAGAAGAGATGGAATGATGGAGCAACTGCGCAATTTCCAAAAGAACTCGTAGCTGAGAAAAACCCCACTCTGAAAAGCTTCATGCTCACCGGGAAATATGCATCATGAGACAATTAATGAACTTATAAATCTAATGTATCGGGAGTCTCTCACCACTATATTAACTGAAATTTAAAAGCAATGCAAAACATGCAGTTATTGTGCTTCCAGCAAACATCCACTGATAAACTGCGATGTTAACAACCTCATGATAACCTCATATGTTTTTAACTTAGGATCTACCATGTGTTTAGTCTAGAAAAAGGTAAATGTGTGCATTTCATTATAAAGTTGTGTATAAGACTGTTGCAAAAACTAAGAAACTTATAAACATCAGGTTTAAAACTAAAAGAGCTTTACAAAAAAGTAACACAATTAGAGATGTTTGGAGTTTTATTTTAGTTATTAATTTACATTTTTTGTCAAAGAGATGCTGATTTGATACCGTTGATGCAGTTACGGCATTTCCTGTTTCTGCCGGAGAGAGGGGAGTTTGTCCCAAAGCTTGCCGCTGTATCTACTCCCTCCATCTGACAGGAGGGAGCCTCATGTGTCACTCCACGGAGTTCACTCCGTCACGGAGGGGGAGTGTGTAGGGGTAGGGTGTAGGGCGTGGTTTGGGATTGGGCCATACACACGCACTTTTTTGGCCCCCCCACTTCTAAAATGAATCCGGCGCGCCTGCCACCAAGCTCTAATGCTGTGTTCACACCGGACGCGATGCGACGTTTGGGGGCGGCGCGATTACATGTAAAGTCAATGCAGAGACGTGGACAGACGCGAATTCGCTCCGACGGTGTGCATGAAGCGGTGGACGCGGCGCGAATCACACGATTGAGGCGATTGAACGGTGCCGCATTAAACGCGAGAGTTCAATTTTTTCAACTCGAGCGTCAAATTCACATGACGCGTTCTCGCGGAAGCCAATCAGCGGTGAGGATCTCAGCCGCCGTCACTGACGTTCAACCACACAACATCAGCCGTTAGCTGTTAGCAGTTAGCACACAGAGCTCACAGCTCCTCATATCCGTTCAGAAACTGGACAAAAGTTAAACAAGTACAAACCACAGACTGTCTGTGTCATGGTGAATACAGTCGCTGCTTATTTATGTCTGTAGGCCGTTGTTATGAGTGTGGAATGAGCATATACAACGTTAGCTTAGCCTGGTTGACCCGATCTTCATTCAGAAAACAAGCATTTTAAAAGGTGTTTTGCCTGCCGTCTTGTCTGCAGACTTGTCAAAGCATTAATTCATGGTTGTTACTAACCGGTATCAGTATGTTGTTACTTCGGCATCATTTAGAAACGTGTATTACAATTTAATCACGGTAAAATATGTTCATTTGTTGTAGTTGTAGCTCCCGAGCCAGCGCGTCTTGTTTGAATGATGCGAGTAAACACAGCTGGCAGCCGCGGTGAACCTCCAGCGTTTAGAGCGATGCGATAGGAGCGATTAGAGCGAAGCGAATAGTCGCATCGCGTCCGGTGTGAACGCAGCATAAGGGCCAGAGTTCCCGTTAGCCGGTAATTACCGGACTATGACCGGTAAAATATGCTGAAGACCGGCAAATCTAAATCTCTCCGGTCAAAATGTCCGGTCAAAATAATTTCCCCTTTAGCGCAATACCGCTTCAGTTGCGCCACTTATGTGACAGACAAGAATAGTCAATTCTAATGTCTAACACTTAATGTGGAGAAAGAGATGTCCTGTATGGTTTGATTGTGCGTTGATCTGTTGGTAATGGCTCGGGGTTCCGGTGGGCATGTAAACAAATGCATAATGCTGCTGCGCTATACTTTGTGGCCTCACCCGGTTGCATAGCGACGCTTATTGTTTAGGTGTCTTGATAAGCAGGTAGTCATATCATTAGCTAGATATAACTAGATCTGATCGATATGGACATAAACGCGAGTGAAGTCTAATCTGACGGGAGAGAGATCAGCTGCTGCTGACGAGTCGACATGCAGCTCTGCATGATCACCTGCAGCGGCGAGCGGAACAAAACACACACTTCAGGTTAGAATATCACACGTAGCTATTTTAATTACCTCTCAAACTACCTAAACTAGTTATAGATATGTTTAGTTTTACTGTCGGGTCCTTACTGATCCGCGAGCTGCATGATATTGGCGGGCTGTCAGGAGAGGGAGAGAGCGTTTTTTATTCCCGTGTTATTGTAAATTACTGTACACTTTTGAATAATGTAGTTAATCTACTATAATTAGTTTGTTTAATATCGAATTATATCAATTTGTTTTAAAGCTCAATAAATAACAAAGAAGACCTTTGACCGGCACTTTTCTACTTTTGTCCGGAAGATTTCAACTTTAACGGACATTTTGACCGGCGAAAAAATATTCTAACGGGAACTCTGCTAAGGGCTATCACTCACCTTGCTTCAGCTCTCATATGCATTTAATTCAAATTAGAAATAAGCCAGACTGTCATTTACAAGCTGCACTGTTTCCTGCCTCTGTCAGATTGTGGTCCAGTGTTCCCTCTATGAATCAGGACACAGTGATTATGATTGCTGGCATTTGTAAAAGGTAGCAAACTCGAGGTTACCAGATAGGCTGGAGAGTGTCTGTAAAATTAAATTAAATGAAAACAATGGCTACATTCAAAAATACAGGTACAGTATAATGTGCCAGAATCATAATCTGAGAGGCATAATTGTGCTCTTCTTTGCCGTGGTGTGCTGGGGGTAACACCAACAGGCTGCCAAGCTTGTGAGGAAGGCTAGCTCTGTAGTTGGAGTACGACTGGACAATCTGGAGGAGGGGGCAGAGGGGAGGACGAGGAGGAAGCTGGAGAACCCCCCCCCCCCCCCCCTCCCCTCTCCATGCAGAGCCAGTGAAGATGAGGAGTAAGTTCAACCTCAGACTCATCCCTCCTCGGACAGTCCTTTGTGCCTGTAGCCATCAGGCTGCACAACCAATCAATAACCTGCACTGACTGAACATTAACAATATTTGCACTCAATTATGTATATATGTTCATTCAAATGATCAACGTTTTACCTTATTTTGATATCTTGTTTTAACAGTTACTTATATAATGTTATTTTATTATCCGCGTGTGAATCTGTACTGTCCTGTTTTTCACTCTCACTCTGTTGCTGCTTTAAACTCCTAAATAAAGGTCCATCTTATCTTATCTAATCTTATAACTTTGAAGGATTCAATTCATATTCAGAATAATGAGGTTGCTATGGTCAGCTGCTGGACCATAGACTGAACAGTATATAAAGGTTCAGACAAGACAACTTACACAATAAGAGAAGAATATTTTGGTTGCTCATCAAATGTATGTATTGTAGTTAAAAACTGAGCTGTTGACAGACATTTTGAGAAATGCATAATGTTCATGAAACAACGAGGGTGACAGGGACAAAGTTCTGTTGAGATATGAATCAAGTGCATGAGAATGGGCATGTTATGAAGGTAGATATGGTGCAAAATGCGAGAGCGTGTAAAACCTGATGTGAGCACTTGCAGCAAAAAAATCTGAGCTTGTGTGCATACATTTACACTTGTATAAAAATATCCACGTATCTGTGAACCACATTTGAAGTCACAGAAGAAAAAAAAAAGTTTTGTAGCTTGTAGAAAAAAAATGAACTTAGTGATGAAATGTTCACTTGCAGAAAAATATATATTTTTTAAACATATTTTCCATTACAACTGCAACTTGGTTATTACAACCTCTCAAATCAGTCATTACAACTTCACGAATCTGCTCTGTGGCAGTATAAATCGACGAATCTGCGGCCTTGACTTTTGCTACACTTCTTGCGATGAATGTGTCGCTAAAGTAATTTTCACCTGTAGATGTGGGGGGAGGGAGGGGGGTTGGAGCGAAGGGGCGGAGCTATCAGAACGACGAGGCTCTAGAGTCAGTCACACACAAGTGACTACTGTTGCCCCGGGCCCTTTCACACCAACGCAGCTCCCGTTCTAGCTCCGTGCTTCGCTCACAACAACAACAATGGGGGACTGCGTCGGGTCGATGATCGTGTTACTTTTAATCATACGAAGCCAGATTAAATTAAATAACTACTTCTCCAACCTTGTACTTTTCTCCAGAGTGCCGTGGTTTATTGTTTATTAATGTGTTACAGCGGCATACTGACCGCTGCAGTGCTGCTCGTCCACTGGAGTTTATTCTCCCGTTAACTCACAGCAGCGGCCGCTGTAAAGTAGGCATATTCACTGTCTGACTGTCACACAAGCAAGCAGCTGATAAATATCCCCAAGTGTGTTTATTTTACAAATGCGTTCTAGTCACTTTGCTCAGCGCTACTGCTTGTTTCAACTTTTATTTGCCGTAGGCTACTCTCCATAAACTGTTAGTTCAGGTTAATCTCGCACCCCTCCGACGTAAGCGTGACGTATGCGGTTCTTGCCTAGACCGACACTTTTTTCGAGCTTGGTAAGAACCGGTTTTCGTGGAAAAGAGCCGTCTCCGCTGCGACGTGAACAGGAAAAACCGGTGCTTATCAGGCACAAGCTCCGAACAGGCCCTGGAACGGCGTTGGTGTGAAAGGGGCAACATGCAGGGCCCCGCAGTCATCCGGTTCGACCTGACTATGGCCGTGTGACTGACCCGAGCTTGCGCTTCGTCGTTCTGATAGCTCCGCCCCTTCGCTCCAACCCCCCTCCCTCCCCCCACATCTACAGGTGAAAATTACTTTAGCGACATATTCATATTCATCGCAAGAAGTGTAGCAAAAGTCAAGGCCGCAGATTCGTCGATTTATACTGCCACAGAGCAGATTCGTGAAGTTGTAATGACTGATTTGAGAGGTTGTAATAACCAAGTTGCAGTTGTAATGGAAAATATATTTTAAAAAATATATTTTTTTCTGCAAGTGAACATTTCATCACTAAGTTCATTTTTTTCTACAAGCTACAAAACTTTTTTCTTCTTCTGTGGCTTCAAATTTGGTTCACAGATACGTGGATATTTTATACAAGTGTAAATGTATGCACACAAGCTCAGATTTTTTTTCTGCAAGTGCTCACATCAGGTTTTACAAGCTCTCGCATTTTGCACCATATCTACCTTCATACATGTGTCACAAAAAAAAACATTAAGGTATCTTTCAAATAATTAATTTCTATCTTTTTGCACAGCTGATGGAAGACATGCTGTCGGTATGGCATGATTGGAGCTTTGTCTAAATTAAATTATAAAATACATAATAATTACCTGTTGCGGCTTGTCAATGAATCCAGAATCTTCTCCAAGCCCGAACCTGTCTTCACAAAATAATGCGCTGCTCTCCTCGGTGTGTGTCGTCTGAGAGCAGCCGGCAGCACACTGCACTCCGACACACCGGCAGCACACTGCACTCCGACACACACACAGTACCACACACACACACACACACACACACACACACACACACACACACACACACACACACACACACACACACCACACACACACACACACACACACACACACACACACACACACACACACACACACACACACACACACACACACACACACACACACACACACACTTTCGAGGAAGCAGAACTCGCGCCGTGCCGACTAAAAGCCACATTAAGTATTAATATTGATAGCCTATCTGTGGTGGAATTCTTTCAGCGTTATACCGCAAAACCCAACGACTAACACACAACTTAGATAATTTCCCACGGGCTCATATGAAACATATACAGTTTGGTTCCTAATCAGTGGCGACTGGTCATTAGGGGCACAGCCCCACCTAGTGTCAGCAGAAAGTATTACAAATAATATTTACAATTTTTTTTTTTTAAATATAAAATATATTTTAAGATCATGTTTAATCATCTGATTCGTCTGTACATTGCTGTTTTAGTCTGTGTTCTTCTAATTAGTGTCTACAGTGTGTGCCTATTGAGCTGTTTAGAGCCATGTGGGACAAAACCTGATCATGCCCCTCCCTGTCTAACTGAATGGTGACTGTAAAAACTACACTGCGCATGCTCAGAGTATTTTCCTATTTAATGTGTGTGGCAAAAAAATAATGACCATAGGGGCACTGAGCTGCCATCCCCACCATACGTCATCTCCATAGACTGTATATATAAAGGTCATCTCACATAATTCAGAGCTGACTGGCTGTAAGTACGTGTGCCGCGAAAAGTGTGGTGTGTGAAGAGGAGACGAGAGAGGTGCAGTGACGCGTCCTAAAACCCGGAAGTAAGCTGCGCATGGCTTCCCTCGACAAAAAAGCAATGAGATTTCTCCATAGGATTTTAGAAAATAGCTCTAAATAAGATCTGTGGGAAACGTACCTGTTAGATAAATGCACGTTTTGTTCAGCCGGATAATATCCACATGTCTACCCTACTTTTATAATTTTTGAATTATAAATCTATCGATTAGATTTATGATAGACTTTTGAAACTACAAGAAGATAAGGAGGACTTTTACAAAAAAGTAATAGAAATGTTTGTCCAGAAGGATAGGCAAATGGACTTCATCTTCAAGTCAAGGTAAGACCGCAATTTTATTGAAAATGGGATCTCACTAAGAGAGAACAATTCAATATTTAAATGATAAAATTACATTTTTTGTGTATCCTTTTGTTGAACTGTCTGTTTAAAATTAATCGAAGCATCAGACAAAAAAAGCTTTTGAAAATAATATTATATTTTGGTTTAGGTCAAAATATAATATTTGTAAACCTGAAGAGTCAGTGCCAGTGCCTCACCAGCCATGAACCTCACTGCACGTCACAGCAGAAGCTTATAGACATCTAAGTTTTTTGTGCCCCACCACTTTTGTACATATAAAAATGCCACTGTACCTAATACAGTGTGAGAAGTGGTGTGTCTCTATTATCGGATGCGGTTGTAGTATCACTGAATGGAGTTTATCATGTTGTATCCTGGCCAGGCACGTGAAGAGGATGTTATAGGGGAAGGGGCTGAAATGCAGAAAAGGGCACATTGGCGATTTTGGTTGTAATAATTTAATAAAAACATTCCTGTAATGAGTATTTTCTGTGACAGTGTTAAAGGAATAGTACAATGTTTGTATTAAAACGAACCGATGACTGAGGCTGGGTCAAACACTGCTTCATGTCAGTTATTACAAAGTAAATGCAAATAAATTAAGTGTATTTCAGTAAATTAAACTTTTACCCTCTGGCTGACAGAAGCTCTGCTGACAGAGATGCACTTTCTCTCTTATTTATAAAACAGTATAAACTCTAATGCAGGCATCCACAAAGTCCGGATCCGGACCGAACCACAACTGCAGGGCCGGCCCTAGACATTTTGGTGCCCTAGGCGAGATTATGATTTGGTGCCCCCCCCCCAGCCTGAAACTCCAAGTTCTTGGATATATAAACCCAGACACCCAAAAGCTATCTAATCTAATATCTATCTAATTATCCATCTACAAAATAAAAAAAGTGAAATTCACTTTGCATAGTACACTTTTACATAATTAAAAATGTGTCATCTTGCCCGACTCTCCCCATGTTCTTATTACATAGCTGTACAGTTTTCATTGTTCATTACATGTTACTTGTTAGATGCTTTTATCCAAAGCGACTTACATACTCAATACTGTGGGCAATCCCCACAGGAGCAATTTGGGGTGAAGTGTCTTTCCCAGGGACACAACGACATGCTGACTGCAGTGGGGTTTGAACCTGTGACCTCCTGACCCCCATACCAAGGCTCTATCCACTGCGCCACACGCCTCCACCTTGTTCATCAACAATGTAGAAAAAAAGAACAAAGCAATAGGGAAAGAAAGAAAAAACATTAAATGAAAATAAGTGATCAAGCATTTGACATTTAGTGTTGTATACAACTGCCGTCCCTGACCTATACTACCTGCACTCATCATCTGATGGAAGGTCACTGCTGCCATCTGGCTGTTAGAAGGGGAAAGATGCATTTTATTAAAAATGAACACTGGAGCCTATTTTATTGACTTTGCACTGAGTGTCTTATTATTCATAGATCTTGCTTGCTGTAGAGGTTTTTACAAAAGCACTCTCTTTAGTAGCCTATCAGAAACTATTTTCTCTCAATTTGTTAAATTACATTATTCACAGAAACAAACTGAACAATAAGTACTTTGTTAATAAAATATATGATATTAATATAATGATATCATAACATATAATAAAGATTGTGTTCATTGATGAATGTGATGTAGGCTACGCCGATCTGATTTTGTCCTGCTGGCCACATCACGATGTGCCTCGCACGGATCTCAGATCTGTTCTGCTTTGTTTCCAACGCGGTTTTTTTCTTCCGCCTGGACTGTCGTCTGTTGATGACGTTGAGGTAATGGCTGCTCTTGCTTTGCCGTGAGGAATGCCTTTTCTCTCCACCATAGCTGTTAAATTAAACCGCATGATAATATTGTAGAGTGTTAGAGAACAACACCACAGGAGAGGGGAGTTCTTACCGCAGCAGTGCCGTCTTTGAAGAGCTCCGGGTCGGCAAGGTGAATAAATGTGTGCTCGTTAGCCGCTAGCTGAGTGTAGCTGCACATTAGCCTAAAGTTAGCTTCATAGGAGGCTGCATTGTTAACAGAAACACAGACCAGTGTGCTGCACAGTTCGCACATTGCTGGAGAAGCTGTGCCATGCCGGTTAGGTCACATTAACCGGTTAATTTGTGAAATAGTTTTAGGAATACATGGGCAGAGTTGGTGAGTGCGGTGTGGTCGCTGCTCGCATTCACGGAGAGATAAGGCCTTGTTGCCTCCTCGCGCGACCGAGCTATTAGAAGTGTGTTCCCCTGCAGGAACACTTTATATTTACGATCTCTGGCATGCTGTGTAATCATGTACACATCCTTAGATGACTTGCCCCAACGAAACATTTGAAGACGAGGGTTTGAGCTCCCAGCGTCACCACTGGCAGATCACGTTAACTTATTTGTTAGCTAGCTGGCTATTGATCACGTTTCATTTGCTGTTGAATTGGCAGCGCCGTAGTTCCTCCTGTTGTCAATTATACATATTGCTATGTCTTTTCCTCATAGAAAGGTTTTTTACATTAAATGATATTCCTCTTTGCGATAGATAGTTTTATTAGATTGCTAGCGAGTTTTCTTTACTCGGGAAAAGTACACATTAATGACAAACAAACACAGTTTGCTTTCGTAGACCATTATATGATCTGTTGTATTATGAAAAGTGGGACATTCCAATCTCAAATTAAAGGTCTGGTTTGCTTATTTAGTTGGCATATATAGGGTGATAGTATGTGTAACATCTCTTGTATACAGAACTTAGTTTGTCTGATGGGTTTTAGCTGCTTGCAGTTGAACAAACTGGGTGCATAATTTAAATGTGTTCAGCTTAATTGTTTGGAAAATATTCCAATATATGATATGGTATGTAACCTGGCTGACGTGTACGGTTGTTCAAGTTAGGTTTTTGAATAGATTCTGGCTTGATGTTTTCATTATATAGAAAAACACAAATGTTCACTATTCAACATGTTTACTTGGACGTTTCAATGTGACTGGTTTTCACAAACTACTATATTTCTGTTTACTCTAGAATATTCTCTAATGGATACTCCTGAAAGCCATACCCAATCCCCTCAGTCCCCTGAGGAGGAGGAGGAGGAGGAGGAAGAGAAGGGCCTTTCTGACAGTGAGCTGCTGGATTCTCCTGATGAAGATGAAGATGGGGTAATCTCAGACAGTGAGTTGGTCAATGAAGAGGAGAATGGGGGACTTGAGGAGGAAGAAGACATGTTGGAAAGCAGAGGAAGAGGATCGGAATTAGAGGAGGAAAGGGATGAAGACGATGAGGTTGTCCCTGACTTTGTCTCAGACCCTGAAGATGAGGAGCCTGAAGGAGTAACAGGAGGGATGGAACCTGAGGATGGGACCATTTTGCTGATGGAGGGGGATGAAGATGGTCCGCAGGGAGGCCAATTGGATGGGGAGGACGAGAAGAAAGGAATGGAGCCAGAGGAGGGAGTCTTTGACACCCCGCAGTCTCCAGACTCCGAGCCAGAACAGGGCAAGAGCTTTATTGCTGAAGAAGATGAAGAAGACGGGGAGGAAGGATACGGATACAGCAAGGATGACTCAGCAGATCCATTGGCAGCTGAGGTGGATGACGAAGACAAAAGTAAGGCAGTCGCAGAGAAGAGGATGAGAGCTCAGGAAGAGGAGAGGAGAAAAGCGGTGGCAGTGAGGGACCTGAAGGATGACTCGGTGTCTGTTTCCCGGGAGGTAGACGAGCACGAACTTGATTACGATGAGGAAGTCCCAGAAGAGCCCAGCATCCCTGCACCTGACGAAGAGGAAGATGAGGAAGAAACTAAAGCAGCGGTAGAAGAGGAAGAAAATGAGGACAAGAGATCTAAGAGGAGGGAGAAGAAACCTATCCTTCCCCCTTCCCCTAAAGACAGTGAATACAAGAGGACAGGCGACTCCAAAGGCCCCGAGAGGATGCGCAGAGATTCCTTCAGAGACAAAAAGAAGGAGGAGGATGATGGAGAGATTGATGAAGGGGAGATTGATGTAAGTGTTCCCAGTTTGAATGCTATACAGGGGTTTTTCTAGAAAGATATAGTATGAGGGCGCTAAAGTCACTTCCGGGCCCGCCCTCTTTCCGGACAAAATAATGTATTATCGACGCGGAAAATAATAGTTTCTTAATGTCTTGAAGCTGCTGAGTCATATATAGCACCTCAAACAACAAATTAATCCAGAGTTACGGTTTCTTTATTTCCTCTACAGACAGTTCAAATAAACTATCTAATTTAGAAATCACAGTTTCGGGGTTAGCCTGCTGCCTGCCACTCGTCCACCGGCAGACCGACCAGACATCCATCCCCTATTGATTCGGAGCTCTGTAAAAACAAAGCTGTGTCTGCCATCTGACAGTCCATTCAACAAGACTTTCATATTTTTGGAGTAATTATACAGTTTTTCACAAACAGAAATATTGTTTTTCTGGCATCACTTTAACATTTTACAGGGAAATTCTGCATTTAGGTATGAGGGCGGACGTTAAAAGTAAGTGTGCGCAGTGCCCCTGTTACCCGGTTTAGACAAAACCCTGCTATATTCTTCAGTAGGGTGATTGATGGGGTGCAGGCTAATGGCAACGAAATGCCTTCTGTATATACAAGTTTTGGCAGCTGTTTTTCTAGACTGAAATTCTGAGTTGTGTTTTGTTTAATTCATCAATACAAAACTTTTTTAAATTGTAGCTTTTGATTTTATGGACTCGACAGTTAGATGTCCTAAACTTTTCAAAGCATTGGTCAGGGGCCTATTAGGGTTTAGTTCAATGGACCTGCATTGGCTAAAATAAAGCCGTTTTTAAATGTTGATCCTTTCCTGGATGTACTCTTCTGTGTTTTGTCCACCTCAGCCCGCTAGTCTTACTGCTCTTCTGCTCTGCAGCCTACACTACAATTTACTATCAAATACCAAATACCATTTTATTGGTTTTTCAGTTGAATTATACTTAAAGTTCAGGGTTCAGGGTCAACTGTTAAAAACATACTGTTCACATTATTCTTTTCAATAAATGTATGTTTTCAAAGTAAATGGATAATCGTTTTTAATAATCGTGATATCAATTATTGACCCAAATAATCGAGATTATGATTTTTGCCATAATCGAGCAGCCCTAATTCAAATCATATAAATAACTTAATAGTTTGAACCAGGACCATTAGTATGTCAGTGAAGTAGCTTGTAAACATGGGACAAAGGCTACACCTATTATTTTAATAACAGACACACATGATTTAATCCTCTGCATGTTCCCTGCTGCTAAGTTTATATAAGTATTGGATCAGACTCCATATCACCAGTTACTCATTAATAAGGAAATTGTATTGGGATCTGGATAAAACAACTTTATTGAGACATCCATACTGAACAATATTTATAAAATAATGCATTAAAAATGCTTAAATACCATTAGTACACTAAAACAATTCCGGTATGGTGTCATCCCTAATGATTCATATGTAGGATTCGTTCAGACCTTCTTATGTGTCATGATGTGTTATGTCTGGGCAGGATGATGACCTGGAGGAGGGGGAGGTTAAAGACCCGTCCGACAGAAAGATCAGACCACGTCCCATCTGCAGGTTCTTCATCAAAGGTAGGTCTGTGTGTGTGTAAATCACACTCAGAACATGGATTGCCAGATTATTTTTTCGTACTTGCTAGTCAGATCCTTTGTAGTTTAGCCTTGTCAAAGTAAAACACTCTGAAATAAAGTATTTGACTTAAGACTGTATGTCAGTGATTGTTATGTTCTACAGCAGGGAGAGTCATTGTACTTAAAATAGATTTGTTTCTTTTTCTACTGCTCATAGTAAGACATGCACTCGATTAAAAACATGGAGATTAATCAAAATGTAATTCTTTCTTAAAACACCATATTGTTGCATCCATCATTACACTCTAATTTGATAATTTAGTTCGTACCAAAAAAGTATGACAAAGTGGTTATGGTATCAACTGATTGTAAACCGGTACGTTGTTTTTTTTGTCCTCCAGGGAATTGCACTTGGGGTATGAACTGTAGGTTCATCCACCCTGGAGTCAATGACAAGGGTAACTATTCTCTCATCAGTAAGCCTGACCTCTTCTCACCTAATGGTGCGCCTCCTGGAGGACCACACCCACTCATACCCAACAATCCCTGGGTAAGTATTTGTTGCTTTGGTTAAACACTCAAAAACAATGTATAATTTGGGGCATTTTGAAAAAGCTGCTGTACAGATTAAAACATAAAGATTAAAAAATGGACCCGAATAAAATGTCCAGAACTGTATCTCTCTGCGAGCATTTGTACAAATATTAGGCAACTGTTCCCACGTTAGGTTGGACCTGCAGTGGAGGAGCTCCCCCCACCTCCTCCTCCAGTGGAGCCTCCTGTGGAGAGTGCCTGGGAGCGAGGTCTAAGGCATGCCAAAGAGGTAACACTACTATGAAAATTCTCTTCATGTCATCATTAAACCGTGTTGATGCTCTCTTTCACCAACACTTATCAGTGTTTAATCCAGTGGTTGTGTGGTCCGGCTCTGTTTCCCATAGGTGCTGAAGAAGGCCACCATTCGTAAGGAACAGGAGCCCGACTTTGAGGAGAAGCGTTTCAACGTGACCATCGGAGAGGACGAGAGAGAATTTGACAAAGAGAATGAATTCTTTAGAGAACGCAGCTACCGCATCATCAGAGAGTATGACCTTTACATTGAACACATTGTTTTTCTGATAGTGTCCCCTGCACCTTTTGCTGTTACCTTAAAAGTACTTACATTCTTAGGCTACAATAACATCATCTTTGTATTTTTTAAGTTATATTATATATTATATATAACTACAAATATATCCGTGACGAATATGAATAAATAGATTGTTCTGTCATTGATTCAAATGTCTTTTCCTCTTTCAGCGAAATGGAATTCAGAGATCCTGTATATGGGTGAGTGTAGACCAACTTGAACAACTTGAATGAAACTCACTAAGCCTTAGTCTAGACAGATGTAACTGGGAGACCAAGAGCATTGTCTTTTGTATGAAACTGTTGAAAAGGACACTGCCTAACATTTAGGTCACAGTTGAACAGACTATTAATGATTTGTGCACAGCTTTTTGGTCTATGTCTCTTGTCAGAGATGTGCGTATTGCTTATTTAAGTCAGGTAATTCATTAAACAACAGTGTATAAGGCATCTCTGTTCTTTCTGAAAACTGAAAAAAGTCAGTCTGACTCATGAATATATAATAAAAATGTATATCAAGTATTTCCCAATGTGATCCGTAAACATTCAAATAACCTTTGTGGAATATTGCAGTGACCCCTATGCTGATCCATACTATGACTATGAAATGGAGGCCCTATGGCGAGGTGGTCAGTATGAAAACTTCAGAGTGCAGTACACAGAAGCCCCTCTTCCTTACCCCTACAGTGTGAGTATTCTCCGCAGACTGCTCCGAGTGTTCAGGTTGTCAGCGCAAAATCAAGAAACATGTCTAAGCATAGACCAAGCAGAGCACAACATGTGAACAACATGTATAGTGGACAGTACAATGACATGTGAGAGTAATGCTTTTTATTAAGTACAGTCACCACTTGTTCTTTACCTGGACACAGCCTTTTCCTTTAGAAATAAACTCATCAGTAGGAATGAATGGGCCTTAGAATGAGTTCCACAGGAAGACAAACCTTTTTAGCTAGAAAACTAAACATATTTATTTGACAGGAGCGAGAACGTGACCAGGACCCTCGGGAGAGGCACCGGGACCGAGAGAGGGAGAGAGACCACCGTGAGAGGGAGCGCAGGCAGAGAGAGAGAGAGAGAGAGCGAGAGCGCGAGAAGGAGAGGATGCGGCGGAAAGACGAGTGGGAGAGGGACCGGATGAAGCGGGATGAGAAGGAGAGGCCGAGGATGCGTCCTCCTCGAGACCCCAGGGAGAAGAAAGACGAGGACAAAGTGAAACCACGTTCTCCCCTCAGTCTGCCTCCTAAGTAAGTGAAGTTTGAGCTGGCTTCAGGTATAGTGTTTTATTATCTGAGATTTTCCATATCATCTTCTTGGGGTTGTCCTTTACCTGCTCAAAATGATCCCACACTTGAACATAAATAATGTAATGACCAGGGGCCTCATTTATAAAGGGATATACGCTCAAAAAATGGCGTACGCCAGTTTCTACGCAATGTTTGCGATTTATAAAATACTAACTTGACGGGAAAATGTGCGGTCCTCCACGCAAACTCTAACCCATGCGTACGCACTAAGCACAACAACGGGAGAGACGAGAAACTGCGACACCGTTGGCAGAAGGAAGAATGGAGAGAAATATGTGGAAATAAATAAAATGTTACCTCATTTATCAAATATGAAGAATTCATTTTCAAACATTGATTAAAGCCAATCTTAAAATGATTAAACAAACGCCTGTTTGAGACTCCTCAGTGCACACAAAAACATAACTTGGAGAAATAAATAAATACGGATATGTTATTTAAAACCACCTCGAATATGTTGTGTTAATGTTTTGAAATGTTTTCTCATAAATGATGCGGTAAGCAGGAGGACAGAATTACGTCTAAACTGACGCCGTTTTGCTTTTCTATAGGTTGTAGATACGAGCATGGTTTTATATACTATCACGTTTAATCGTGTTTTATGCCGTTTGCCAAGACTTGATAAGTCGCTCGTAAAACACAGGAGGTATGGAAACTAAGAACACCATATGTGGTAAATTGTACAGCTAATATAACACAACACATTGTATTTCCTTTAACTGGTGGATTATGGATATATAGTTGCTGATCGACAGCTGGAACACAAACCACCGAATACAACAAAAATAATTCAGATCCAGTCGTCATGACTCCACTCCGGAGGGATTCCCCGATCATTTCTTAGAGTTTCTCATCAAGGGGGTGTCTCCTGTCCCCGGGACAAACACACTGCCTGAGGAAGGTTATGTGTATTTTTTTTGTCATTAACTTTTTTCGGACCACTTATTTATTTATTTTGGTGACGATCCGACCTCCATGCTGCTACTCTGGTTCAAACTGCATCCACCAAACAATATGATTTATCTCCACCTCCCCAAAATAACCAAAATCTGACACGGTGTGAGATGTCTTTTTTAGCTGTTCGGTCGTAATTTCCTGCGATCTTCTTCATGCAGTCAGTCAGAATGAATGAATGAATGGGCGTTTCTTTGACTATTTATAGGCAAATATGGGCGTTACGTGAAGCCTGCAAAAGCTGCGCCGCATTTCGAGTCGATTGTGATTTATAAAGGGAAACAGGCGTAGGAAGTGCCGGTACGCAATTCCCTCGCCGGTACGCAATGTTTTGTGAATCGGAAAATGTCGGAACATTTCTGTACCTATTTTTTTGCTTTGTACTACGTAAGCAACCTTCTCACGTCAATCCCCAGGCCTGAATGAAGTGTGAAAAAAAACTCTGTCTTGGCTGTGTGAGGGTTCTTCAGCTGAAGAACCCTCACACAGCCAAGACAGAGTTTTTTTTCTTTTTAATATAATGTTTTCAGGAGCACAGAGTTCTTCATTAATCCAGCCTATATGTTTGCTCTTAAAGAAAACCAGATTGATGCATTTAACTTTAAAGGGGACCTATCATGCAAAATGCACTTTTTGATGTCTTTTATACATAAATATGTGTCCCCGGTGTGTCAGGGAACTCACGCAGCGTCAGAAAATAAAACCCTCTCTTTTCCTCCGTACCCAAATCTCTAAAAACGGAGGTACAACGGAGCTGATCCAGATTTGCGTCCGATATGACGTCATTTCGGCAATGCAGACCCACGGCACTATCAGAAACGTTGCTATCAGAAACAATGCCCGACTGTTTTGGACGTAATATGGTTGGTGCATGTTTACATTAGCATCACTAACACTCAGAGCTAACCTGTACTGGAGAGCATGTGTGTGAAGAAGCAGGAAATAAAAAGGAACTCATACTTGATAATCCATGATATGGCGTTTCATCACGGCAGTATCTGCCGGTAGAATCTCCCGCATGAGCAGGAATAAGCTCCGCCCCTCTTTTTTTATCAATTTCTTCTTTTCTTTTTTTAAAGCTTTATACACAAAATCAGCACTTTTGAAACAGGAAGTGAAATAGAAGGATGTGAGGCATGGCTAGAATGGGTGATCTGTTTGGTATTTTGAGCAAAACACTTCATAGACATGTTTTTTATATATTTTTATATATCTGAGACCTATGCTATTGCCTAAAAATAGGATGATAGGTGACCTTTAAAATCTCCTATCATTATCCTCGGGGGGAGTTTACCCCTGGAGCCTTTAGCAGAGGCCTGTACTACGAATCCAGTTCAACATACCCTGGATATGTTTTGAGTTACCTGGCTTACCTAATCCAAAACAAACGCGCTCTCGCTAAGCGGTCCTACGACGCTGGTTATCAATTTGGTAACTCAAGCCAGGGTTTCTCCGTCCGGCTGAGTGCGCGTTCACATGAAAGGGGCGGGGTTAGCAACATTTGACCAATCACAAACAGGGACAAGCGTACTGACAGCGCAGCGTCATACTTCCTGAATGAAAAGTGAACTATAATATTAGACAAATATGAAGAAGTTAAACTTTAAACATCCATGACTTAAACACTTTATCCAGGATAAAAGCCACATAGCTGCACCTGCAAGGTGAATACAGCTGGTAAAAGAAAAAGTGTTTGAATGCGTACATTAACAGGTTTATGATATCACTGCCCCGTCCAAGACACGATCTGACTTTAATTACATTTGACTCGAGTGTTTCGTCAACTTAATGTGTTGCTTAAAATAATACTTCTGCATACAGTATGTGACACTGTGAGTGTTGCACGGCCAGATACGGCTCAGCTGACTCAGATAAGGAAATATATGATACATTATGATGTGATATGATATGAATGATAATGGGACACATCGACGTCTGCACTCACAGTGCCACGGACTGTACGTAATGTTACTCTGATCCGGTTACTTATGTTGTGGCAGATATTTAAGTGAGCTTTCTTAACGCTAATGTTATAATAGTCAGATTGCTCTGAAGATGGGAGGGGATATTCTATAAATGTTCACGTTCACACAGTCAGTTGATTTTTGCCGGCCGTCTTTCCTGCAACGGCAGTTTTTCTGTATTTCCTCTATCCTGTAATATGACTTGATAACTTTAAACTCCGCACACGGAGCTCTGATTGGTCAGCAGGCGGTGCTTTCACTGAGTTGATCTCTTATCCTGGAACCAACCTGCTCCAGAGCAGGTTAGCCGTTCAGCATAAGTTACCATGGAGATCTAGCCCGGTAAGAAGAGAACCAGCGTCGTAAGACCGGAAACCCAGAGTTTTCCCTGAAGTTAGCTCCCTAAGCAAAAATCTGGCTTCGTAGTACAGACCTCTGGTCTGAGGTCAACTCACAACAGTTTCACAACATCCTGTTGGAAACGCTGTAATGACACTGACATGGCAGTATGGTTATACAAAACTATTCCTCTTAATGTGCAATGAAATACTTCAGCTGAGTCTGAAATCTTTCAAGTCATCTTTAAAGCTATACTGTGTGTACAATTATTAGGCAAGTTGTATTTTTGAGGATTATTTTAATTATTGAACAACTACAGTGCTCTGGGTCAATCCAAAATGTTAATAAGCCTCCCTATTTCTGTGTGTGAAATTGTTCCATCCTAAAAAAAATAAAAACTAATGCTTCTGCAGTCTAGCTGCAGCTTCTAGCAACGGTCTTCTGTAAAAGAAATGTCCTGAATGTGGCATCACACACAGGACTTGAGTCTGAACACAGCAGACAACAGGAGTATTTACAACAGCATGTAAAAACAAAAATAGTGCATGTGGGTGCACACTTATTCTCTGTCTTACGGGCCGTCTCCACGGCAGCGTTAAAAAAATCTTGGAGGTGGGCGTATCTGAGGCTTGGGGATTTTTTTGCGATCAACCAATCACATGAATCTCCCGCCCGCGACATATGAAGCCAAAAAGCCCGAAGTAAACTGGATATAAACTCCCCAAAACAGGCGAAAACCTACCACTGTCTCTGCCACCTCCCTCCATGCCTGGCTCCTCCGGTTTATATCCCGGTAGGTCTGGTCATAAAGCACCGGGTGATTGATTCGCTACCGCTAATTTCTCCTCCATGTTTTGGAATATGAGGAAATGACCTGCGGTCTGTCTCTCCCAGCATACACGCCGTTTGATTGGCTAGAGCTTGAACTGTCAGATTTGCGTACACGGGATTTGATTGGCTGACGCTTCCGCCTCAGCTTCAAAAGTTGAACATTGTTCAACTTTGGATCTTGAAAATCCTGAGAATCTCCGCTCGCCTGCCCACAATGCATTTCGGCGAAAGCGAAAAAAAGTGACGTCACCCCATTCAAAGTGAATGGGCAGAAGCGTTTCAAGATTTTTTAACGCTGCCGTGGAGACGGCCCGTTACTGTTACATAAATCACATGAATGTATGAGATTAAGTTAGCTTCATCATATCTCAATCAGAGATCAACATTTGTTTAAGTGAATAATAAAGTTTCTATCCGGTTATTATCAGCCTGTCACTAATTATTTTCAGGGAGGGGGGGGGGTGAGGAGAAACAGAGGAGAAGGAGATCGCGGAAGCTTTTCTCCTGCCTTCACAAACTTTACACACGTATTTATCGTCTGAAAATAGCAAGAGGACGTTCATACAATGCAATCCAAGACTTGATTAAATCCAAACAAAAACATGACATGATGGTAACGCAAGTATTTTTCTAAAACATAAATCCATGTGGGTCTGAGCGGAGTGGGTCATTCTGCCTGTTGGTTCTGGACTGATTCAGAGCGGGTCATTCTGCCTGTTGGTTCTGGACTAATTCAGAGCGGGTCATTCTGCCTGTTGGTTCTGGACTAATTCAGAGCGGGTCATTCTGCCTGTTGGTTTGGACTGAATTCAGAGCGGGTCATTTCTGCCTGTTGGTTCTGGACTAATTCAGAGCGGGTCATTCTGCCTGTTGGTTCTGGACTAATTCAGAGCGGGTCATTCTGCCTGTTGGTTCTGGACTGATTCAGAGCGGGTCATTCTGCCTGTTGGTTCTGGACTGATTCAGAGCGGGTCATTCTGCCTGTTGGTTCTGGACTGATTCAGAGCGGGTCATTCTGCCTGTTGGTTCTGGACTAATTCAGAGCGGGTCATTCTGCCTGTTGGTTCTGGACTAATTCAGAGCGGGTCATTCTGCCTGTTGGTTCTGGACTAATTCAGAGCGGGTCATTCTGCCTGTTGGTTCTGGACTGATTCAGAGCGGGTCATTCTGCCTGTTGGTTCTGGGACTGATTCAGAGCGGGTCATTCTGCCTGTTGGTTCTTGGACTAATTCAGAGCGGGTCATTCTGCCTGTTGGTTCTTGGACTGATTCAGAGCGGGTCATTCTGCCTGTTGGTTCTTGGACTGATTCAGAGCGGGTCATTCTGCCTGTTGGTTCTTGGACTGATTCAGAGCGGGTCATTCTGCCTGTGGTTCTGTGACTGATTCAGAGCGGGTCATTCTGCCTGTTGGTTCTTGGACTGATTCAGAGCGGGTCATTCTGCCTGTTGGTTCTTGGACTGATTCAGAGCGGGTCATTCTGCCTGTTGGTTCTGGGACTGATTCAGAGCGGGTCATTCTGCCTGTTGGTTCTGGGACTGATTCAGAGTGGGTCATTCTGCCTGTTGGTTCTTGGACTGATTCAGAGCGGGTAATTCTGCCTGTTGGTTCTTGGACTGATTCAGAGCGGGTCATTCTGCCTGTTGGTTCTTGGACTGATTCAGAGCGGGTCACTCTGCCTGTTGGTTCTGGGACTGATTCAGGGGAAGGGTTGCTCGCTCACAGACACGCTGCAGCGCCGTGCACACAGAGATCTGCTGGGGACGGAGAGAATGGAGCGTTCAGAAGTATAGTGATACTGTAGAAGGCTTGATGTGGACAATGCTCGTTAGCCATTAGTGTTTTCGCGTAAGCGCAGAAACACAAGCAATCTGGCCAAACATCTGGCCAAAAGGCATCATATTCAGACGGAGAAATGCATCATTTTTTTAAGAAGTGATTATATTTCACATCATTAATCGAAATCTGTAAACCAACTAAAGGTATTAAATAAATGCAGTGTTTCCCATAGGTTTACTGCCTTGGCAGGGTGCTGAATTTTTGTTTTGTTTTATCCTCTGGAGCAGAGAGGAGCTGTGGATTATTGTTATCGTACAGTAACAAAGTATTTGTACATTAAAAAGTAATAAAGTACAGTGTTACACTGTACTTTATTACTTTTATTCAAACTGTATTCCCTTCTTATCATGTAGCCTACACTTCTTCCTTTCATTGATACATTTAAATCACCTGACTACAGCATATAACATACCTGCTGCAACCCTGTTCTGCTTCTCTCTGCCTCATCCTCTATTGCTGGAGGCAGCTCCACCTCATCTGATCTCTGATATGAAAGCAATCGTGTTATGATCATATTGAGCTATTGGTGTGAGTCTAACATTAAACAAGCAGTCTGCTTGTCATACATTGCTGACCATACATTTTAAGAGGCAATTTGTTGAGTCACTGCCGCTAAATGCCGGTAGCATCAAGCTAGCAAATCCTGCATTAGCCTCACATCAACAGGTGCAAGAACATCCAATTATCCTGAGCTAATTTACTGAATAAACCAACTCACATCTCCTGTCTTTTTTTTCACCCGACTCATTAGACTATTCTTCTGCTGGCGTTTCATTGTTGTTTTCTGTCAAATTCAATACTGTAGTTCAAAACCGCGGTACCTGCTCACCATCTGTGAGCTATTTTTAGAATGCGCACGCTACGTTCGTTGTCGCGTTCGCGTGCGTCCACCTGGGCAGGCTGTGGGTGTTTCTCAATCGCGAGTAAAGCTGCTCCAGAGCCACTATTTCAAGCATACTACGTCATCGAGTGCCGCCGAAGTACTGTTCCAATCTCCAGCATACTTGGAAATCTACCGAGCCCGGCGTACTCCGTTTGGAGAAATATCGAGTCTGCACATGAGTAGACTTCACGGTCTTAAAATTCCCACAGTGCTTTGCGCACGGACCAATTTCCCCAAATCTGTGGCGGAAGATGTAAGGCGGGGCCTCTCATATGAAGCACACCTGCACACTTGCTAGCCTGTTCCACTCTTTGTTTTCCGAATGCCAGGAAGTATTCTTGCCTCGCTTCTGAAGCAAGATGCTCGGCAGACATGTGCTACCAAGCAAGCGTACTCGAGATTGAGAAACACCCAGTGTGTGTCCTTCTCCTCCGTGACGATGATGATGGCTGTAGCTAACGGTAGTTCTACAGAGGAGTTTACAACACACATTAACACACATTTCCCAAAAATATTCTCTATAAACATTATTAATTGCTTCACATATTAACTGGAAATGAAAGAACACTATGTTTATATCAATTGTACATACCAAGAATGCGACCAAAGGCATGGAACGTCAAAGATTGGAGCGGATTGTGGTCACCATAAACATGTGGCTGTCCTGTTCACATGTAGCTTCCTCACTAGTACACATGGTACATATTTTACACATTTCAACTACTGCCAGCAGGGGGAGACAAATCCAACAAATGAACAACAATGTCCTGATGAGGACATAACAATTATACACACCTTGACATAAGGTGTTGATTTCCTTAGGCCACACCCTCCCTCATTACACAAATACACATCACCTGATATCCTTAAATCCAATACAATCAAGTTCATACAGCTAAGAGTTGGAAAATATACATAAAAATGATGATATTGTCCAAAACTCACTTTCCTAATAATTATTTCAGATGAATCAAATAATTTCTATCGATGTGCTCAGTTCCATCTGATCAAATCTTGTTCATGGTTAAAGAAGAAGAACTGGTTGGAACTTATGTATGAATGTCACAATACCAAAAATGTAGTAGTCGATACCAATACCAATAAAATATCACGATACCAAAGTGGAGTACAAAACAATAAATCCCATGTAGTCAACTACACTACTATGATAGTCTACTCTGTTGCTTTGAATTTCACTTCTTTAACAGAAAAAACTAGTTAAATTGAATTCAGGACTGTACATATAAACATTTTCAAGTAGGTTAATGCAAGGTAGTTGCCTCAACTAATGTTAAAAACGTCTTTATGCTGAACTTCCTGAAGCCTGTATGCTCTGATGTGTTTACTTTTTTTTGAACAACCTGCTTTAAAATAGAAATGTATGACGTTAGGGTTATGCAAAGGTCAACATCAGATTACATCCACTGATGCCTTTCCAGAAAACTCCTCCAGCAGTCATTAAACACAGAGGAGTGCAAACATCCTAGTAGCTTTGGTTGTTCTTCCTGGCCTCATGGGTTTATTTGCCCTGCTTCCCTTTATTCATACCTTTCCTAAATGAATCAAGTTGATGATAAGAAAAAATATTTGCGGGCTAATAATAGCTCATGTTATGATTCTATTTATAGCTGTGAGTTGTGCTCTGAGGTCACATGTTTGCTATTGCATCATACCTGCAGTGTCTCATCCACTGGGGGATATGTGCCCTTTGTGTACTTATGTTGTGTATGTACATACATAAGGAAATCAATTGATTAATTGGGTTGAAGCAGATTTTGTAATTCCAGCTATGATTTCCGGTTCCAGGTTGACGGTAGTTTTTAGTTTAATTCTACCTTATGAAATGTGATATCAAGCTTCAAAGCAGCACATTGTCCAAAGACACTTGCTATTTAATAGTAAACGCATCCTCCTCAAATAAGATGTAATGCCTAGACTAAACCATACAGCAACAAACACAGAGAAAGGTCTCCTTCAAAAAAGTGTTTCTTGTATACAAGATCAATTCACAGTGGGAATATCCACTCGTAGTGTTCATTTCCTCCAACAAATATTTACATGAACTCTTAAAGATAAACATTTGAATCTGGCTGTGTTTGCAAAAATAAACATTGGCCTCTCTCCTTGGGAAAATCCCATACATGTTGATTGTAAATGTCACAGCTGTGAATTATCTAGCGGCTTATTGCAAATCAGCTCCTTTCTACAGTATGTCAGCAGGTTATTACTTTTTTTTTTATGACACGATGATGCAATCAATCCACATGTTTTTTTATTCTCTTTCTGAAATATATATATTCGTTTTTTGTACTCCTGGGTTTTACATTCTTGGGGTCAGGGGGGACTATCTGATAGTCCCTTTTATCCCTTGCAAAAGAGGGTGAAGGTGGATATAGATGTTAGGGTGTAGTGATTCATAAATACACTCTCAAACTGTTATCACTCTGAAACATTTCAGCCTATCATATGGACTCTTAAAGACAACCATTTTACAAATGATGTCTTTGCTTCACCAGGGGAAACATATCACCGTCTCACTGTGCAGAGCGGCATGATGTGAACATATAGCAACAATGAGTCTAATAACATTTAGAATTAGATAGGGTCTCTCAAGCAGTCTAACTGCTTTTCAGGCTCGGTCACCTCATCAAAACAGGCAATATTTAAAACAGCATAGAAATGATCAGATTTCTCAAGTTTATACAAAATTAGAAAATAGTTTGTTTTTTTGTTTTTACTCTGCTGCTTGTCTCTAACCCTCTGTTGATCTTTAATTGAATCTCCTCAGCAGGCCGATGGAGCCTCCTTTGAAGAAGGATGATCTTCCAGTCATGAGGCGACCAGATGAGTGGAAGGACCCCTGGCGTCGGTCCAAGTCCCCCAGGAGACGCCCAGGGCCTGGCTCCCCACCACGAGACCGCCGGCGCCATCGGCCCTCGGGCTCCTCTGTCTCTATGTCCAACTCCTCCAGGTAGGACCTTCTTTTCAGTCAGGATATCAATGACGAGAGCCATAATGCGTTCCGATGTTCATGATTATTGGAGAAACTATATTCGACTATGGCCCTAGGATCTTCTTTTCAGTGAGGATATCCTGTGTCCTTATGAGGGGCAAATAGTTTTGTATTGTGTTAAAACACGCAGCATTGCCGTTATCTTCCTGCAAAAAAAACTAAATGTCACAAAAGGATGCCTGCCGTTAGGGTTAAGTCCCCAATAAAGGTGCACTCAAATGATGCCACACATACAGTGCAGGTTCATCTCAATAAATTAGAATATCGTGGAAAAGTTTATTCATTTCAGTATTTCAATTCATAAAGTGAAACTCATATATTATATAGATTCATTCATCAAGTGTTTCTTTGTTTTAATCTAGGTGATTAGGGCTTACAGCTAATGAAAACCCAAAATTCAGTTTCTCAGAAAATTAGAATATTACATAAGCAATTAACCAATTAAAAAAAAAAAAAGAACATTTAAATACAGAAATGTTAATGTTTCTGCTCTCACTACACGGCGTGGCATGTGGGTGATCAGCCTGTGCCTCTTCAGAGGTGTAATGGAAGCCCAGGTTGCTTCCATAGCGGCCTTCAGCTCGTCTGCGTTGTTGGGTCTGGTGTCTCATCTTCCTCTTGAAAATACCCCATAGATTCTCTACAGGGTTCAGGTCAGGGGAGTTTTCTGGAACAAAGCACAGTAATTCCATGGTCATTCAACCAGATGTTGGTACTTTTGGCAGTGTGGGCAGGTGCCAAGTCCTGCTGGAAAATGAAATCAGCATCTCCATAAAGCTTGTCAGAAGAAGGAAGCATGAAGTGCTCTAAAATGTCCTGGTAGACGGCTGCGTTGACTTAATAAAACACAGTGGACCAACAGCAGCAGATGACATGGCTCCCCAAACCATCACTGACTGTGGAGACTTCACACTGGACTTCAAGCATCTTGGATTATGTGCCTCTCCACTCCACAGACTCTGGGACCTTTATTATGTGTGACTGGCGAAGCCACACACAGTCTAGTATTCGACATACTTATCTAATCTTATTTTCCTTCTTCCGCCACAAATGGTGTCATGCTACTCGTCTGGCAGCGTTGACCTGAAACACACAAAAAACACATCAAAACGTGCGGAATGACCGGGATCGGGTTGCTATGTCTTTTATAAAAGATTCGCCTAGCCCTTTTCCCGCAAATCGCAGAAAACTGTGATAATTTGCCCCATAGGAATGAATGGGAAATCCATTTGAACAGAGCTCAAAAACACCCCACTTTGACCCCATACAGATTCCACATACTTTAACGTAGAACAAAAGTTACAAGTTTAAACGGTTCTCGGGACTATGGATATTTTTTTATAGCTAGTACGGTTCTCACGTAGTCGCAGCTTACGTTTTGTGAAAATGTCACACTGTTACACATTTTATAATGGGTGTGTATGGGAAAGCTCGTTAAGACTTTGAGTGGGTGACATCACGGCTAGAGGGGAGAGGAGCTGTCAAATCTAAAGAGTTTTTTTCCCAACTATTGCTCGGCTGGCCACAATTTTCACTCTTCATACATAATTTGGTGATCATAATGTAAGGAAATGTATCACGGCCGCACCGATATGCTCATTTAATCAAATGGACACATATAACAAACACGAGAGTCATCAGGTGTTCATCTGGTATCCTAAATACTCTGGGTGGGATATTTAGCTGATTGGAGTTACAGTTTTTTACTTAAAAGCAATAATGCAGCACAATATTGTCAATACATTCTCTGACAGGCTGTCTCTCGTTCACTGGCAGGGCGTTGCCGTGGAAACGCTTTGATCTTTGAACACACCTGTCGGTCGTTAACTAAATCAAGTGGTAATCTAAAGATGTTCAGAAACGATGCAGGAATGTGCTACAAGAATCCAAAAATGTAATAGATAAACAGTTGAAATAGTCAGCTAAAAGTGAGCTAAAATGAATGGCTATTCTTTGTTGTACCTTAACAATACAACTAATGCTATTAATACTTACTCAGCGGGGGTAATGTTAGCATCGGGACGCGCACCCAAGGTTCAGTCACACAGTCAACATTTCTCTGAATTTTCTAGTTTCCAAATTAAATGCAAAATGTACTTTCATCTGAAAAGAGGACTTTGGACCACTGAGCAACAGACCAGTTCCCTTTCTCCTTAGCCCAGGTAAGACACTTCTGAAGTTGTCTCTGGTTCAGGAGTGGCTGGACACGAGGAATGCGACACTTGGAGCCCATGTCCTGGAGACGTCTGTGCGTGGTGGCTCCTGATGCACTGACTCCAGCCTCAGTCCACTCCTTGTGAAGCTCCCCCAGATTATGAATGGCTTTTGCTTGACAATCCTCTCACGGACCGTCTCCACAGCAGCGTTAAAAAAATCTTGGAGGTGGGCGTATCTGAGGCTTGGGGATTTTTTTGCGATCAACCAATCACATGAATCTCCCGCCCGCGACATACGAAGCCAAAAAGCCCGAAGTAAACTGGATATAAACTCCCCAAAACAGGCGAAAACATACCACTGTCTCTGCCACCTCCCTCCATGCCTGGCTCCTCCGGTTTATATCCCGGTAGGTCTGGTCATAAAGCACCGGGTGATTGATTCGCTACCGCTAATTTCTCCTCCATTTTTTGGAATATGAGGAAATGATCTGCGGTATGTCTCTCCCAGCATACACGCCGTTTGATTGGCTAGAGCTTGAACTGCCAGATTTGCGTACACGGGATTTGATTGGCTGCCGCTTTCACCTCAGCTTCAAAAGTTGAACATTGTTCAACTTTGAATCTTGAAAATCCTGAGAATCTCCGCTCGCCTGCCCACAATGCATTTCGGCGAAAAGTGAGGGAAAGTGACGTCACCCCATTCAAAGTGAATGGGCAGAAGCGTTTCAAGATTTTTTTTAACGCTGCTGTGGAGACGGCCCGTCAAGTCTGCGGTCAACTCAGTTGCTTGTGTACTATGACTGTCTTCTGGACAACTGTCAGGTCAGCAGACTTCCCCATGATGGTGTAGCCTACTGAAGCAGATGAGAGACCATTTGAAGGCTCAGGAAACCGTTGAAGGTGTTTTGAGTTGATTAGCTGATCAGAGTGTGACACTGTGAGTCTACAATATTGAACTTTTTTCAATATTCAAATTTTCGGAGATACTGAATTTGGGGTTTTCATTTGCTGTAATCATCAAGATTAAAACAAATAATTCACTTTGTGTGAAATTAATCTATATAATGTATGAGTTTCAAATAGTATTAGTGAAATTAATCAACTTTTCCATGATATTCTAATTTATTGAGATGTACCTGTATCTACCATCAGCAATGAAGCAACTTGTAAACACTTTGGCACACAGTGAAGAACAGTTGAACATGTGGGTTGCTCCATGCTAAATGTATCTTTTCTTTCAATCAAGATTATCCTTTGTTATGGGCTTAAACTAAATGTATTTGTTTTTCTTTGTTTAAAATCATTTATTACTGGCTATTGCTTTTTATTAGATAATACTGGAGATGGTCAGGAAAAATGGTGGGGGGGCTATGTTTTAGGTGGAGCTGGTCAGCCATTTTGCCACGGCCATGCACAAGAACCCTTTTGTTTATATTTTGACAACCATAGCTTTAGCAAATGGATTTAATGGATAACACCAATTTACATACTTTATTAATTGTAAATATAATCACCATGGACCATGGAGGTGTTTACCATATTTGATTGCAAATCCATTCAATGATTGATAACAAATTTCAAAATCAATAGGCATCATCTTTTTGGCACAATGAATGTCTGTACAAAATCTTAATACAATCCAACTAGTAGCTGTTGAGATGTTTAATCCTGGACCAAAGTGGTCATCGTAACAGTCAATTAGAAGCAGCAGAGTTTAAAATATCCTGACTTTTAGTGCGGCATTATTATTCTTGTCATGTTTGGAGGCTACAGTACGTCACCTTTTTTTGTTGGCTGAAGTGGCTCCAAATGATTGTCCATGGCATGCAAGAGTTTGCTATGAGTCGAGGTTTGATTAATGTAACCTGCAGCCTTAGTGAATGAAGTGCCAGTAACAGCACAGTACAAAACAAACCTTACAAAAAATAAACAACGCTGCTGACTGTTTTAAAGCCATTTTCTTGATATGTAACTTTAGCTAAACGATCTAATAATAGATAACATAATGTAACTGTGTTACCTGTGGTCGAAAGTTAATTTCACATTTATAGGTCAATGATCTAAAGGCTATAACTATATTTATTAATCAACAACATGTTTTTGTCATTGTATACTAAATCTTAAAATGCTCAAAGGCCTAGTGTGTGTTTGCCACTTACTTGTGTAGAGTTTGCGATCTGTTTAAGGAGCACCTCATGTATCTTATGGGTGCTTTGTTTGTTGCAGGTCTTCGTCTCACTCTTCCTCCTACACAGGCTCTGGGTCATCTCGTTCCCGGAGCCGCTCTTCCTCGTTCAGCTCCTACTCCAGCCACTCGTCCCAGCGCAGCTCCTTCAGTGGCAGCCGCTCCAGGTACACATCAGTCTGTGGGTCTCTGTGTATCATAGTACACCTAGCTGTTGGATTTGCAAAAACAAAGCCACGCAGTCTTCCCCTACTGCTCCTTTACTTGCAGACATGTTTATACACAGTGTTTTACACAAAGCCCACTCTGCATAAATCCAGTTCTCACAGTAGCATGAGTGAGACTTTTCACTATGGGATGGGCCTCCCTCCGTATTCCTCAGAAGCATCAATCTGATTAAGCCAATCCTGATTGGGTGGTGATTGTGATGTAATCGACCCACCAGCTTGTGCTTCAACGCAGCATTGTACAAGATAAGCACCTATTTGTTTCCGCCCAGCACCAAGGGCTGTGGTGAGTTATCTCACTTATGCTACTATGAGAACCAGCGTTACACAACTAAAGTTATCATTCATAGCATAGGGGCCAGTCTGACCCAGTGCTGGAAATGTAGTATTAGTGGCCGAGTCTGTGATCCCAGACTATAAAACAGTTTGAGTGTTGCTCTGAAGAGAGTCAAGGTGTTTGAAAGATTATGTGCAAGCTTTTTAAGGGTAGGGGTGGTCCTTTGTGCCATGTCCATTTTCGAATTCATTTATTTTAAGCTCCAACCACCGGAATTTGTTATGATAGTCAACTCTCCTGGTGAATTTTATTCAAATTCCAACAACATGTACCCCTCCCTCATCAACCTTGAAGTTTAGCCTCAGTAGGGTGGTCCTTAAAATTGAAAGTCGGAAAGTCTAAGCTCCAACCCCCAGAATTCATTCTATTAGTCAAGAAAACTTTTTTTGTGAATTTTTTCTTGACTAATAGAATGAATTCTGGGGGTTGGAGCTTAGACTTTCCGACTTTCAATTTTAAGGACCACCCTAATGTGCAAGGGTGATGCGTGATTACCCAACGCAGACATCACGATCACCAGTCAATCAGGATTTGCACAATGAGATTGATGCTTCGGAGGAATATGCAGGGAGGCGCCACTTAGTGAGACATCCGGGAATGTTGAAGTTAAATAGATAATATAGATAAACACCTTCTTAATCAAGTTAATACAAATCTTAACCTCTTTAAACAATAGTGTTGGCCACGTGTTGGACTTACAGTTATTTCAACTAACAGGATGTAAGATTTATTAGCAATACATTGGTAAACATTCGGAATGTTTTGACTATTTGCTTATTTGCAATGTACTTATATTTCCTAGAGCTTATCATTAAGACTGCAAGCAAACAAAGCTAGCCTGGCTTTGTCTAAGCTTTATAATAAAATGCCTACCAGCAAATGAGCATGTTGTATCTTGATTTGATACCTTTAAGCTCTTTTTTATCTATTTGTATTTGTTGAAATGACTACCCACAGATAATTTTCCAAAGCCTCTGAGATGACAAAGGGTTTGGTAGTAATCCAAATAAGGTTTAGGTTCAGTAAATAAGTGATTGTAAACCTGTAGTGTCCATATTAAGAGAGAGATCCTGTTGGGCTTTGGAGTTTGTGCTAGGTGGATGTTGCCACTAGGGATGCCAGAAACTGACCATGATCAAATTCGAAAATCGGACAGCCCTGGCGAATATTAATCAATTATTAATACTATTACTATTATTAGCATTAGTCTATATTTTGGTTGAAACTAAGCCAGGAAAAAAAAGTAAAACATAAATAATAATAAAAAAATATATAAATAAAATCGAATTTTAAAAATAATTTTCGATTATGGAGACTAACGAATATTCGAAAAATCGAATAATCGCTGGCATCCCTAGTTGCCACCTTCAGACAGAGCTAGTCTACAATGTGAGATCCATTTGAAAGTGATTTTGCACATTGCTTAGCTATCTATCTAACTAACTAACAAACTAACATTGCTTTTCTTTAATTGTTCAGCTCGCACTTGAAAATGTAAATGCATCAACATAATGCAATAGATGAAAGCAATTATAGTCATGTTATTCTTGAAATGAAACTGCATATCAATATGTCATGACTACTTTACTGCTTACAGGTCTCGATCATTCTCCACCTCCCCGTCACCGAGTCCAGCCGCACAGAGGAACGCTAAGAACAAAGCCGACCCCCCCCCCTGCGTTAGCCAAAGGGTAACTCTTCAGCACCTTCATCCATTTAAGCCATTGTCCACCAGGAGTATATTATTTGCTTCTATCTTTGTTTCTCCTTAAGTACACATTCTAGGGTTCAATTTGTTAGTGTTTGTAAATAATGTTATTATTTCATGTGATTTATTGTCATAACAAGGCAGAATAAAGTCTGTAGTTGTAGCTTTCTCCATCATTGCATTGCATCATGCTTTCTTATTTGTGTTAATGATTTGTTCATCATTAGCTAAAGCATTGCATGTGCTCTGCTGACATGCTAGTTTGTAGCACATGCCTATCGATCACTGTCTGCATGCTTGAAAAAGTGCCTTTTACATCCCTAAGCATGCCGCTGAAGCCGGGTGCCATGCCCCCTCCTCGCAGGGATAAGCCCACCATGAAGAAGGCTCCCAGTCCTCCTCCACCTGGTGGACCGCAGGGCAGGCCTTCCAAACCCCTGCCCGAGGGAGGGAAGCCTCCAACCAATCCCCGGGAGACAGGGGGAGCAGGAGGCGCGGCAGGCAGCGGTGGAGTAGGGAGACCCCCTCCTCCAAGGGAACCTGGAAAGCCTCCAAACCCGAGGGAAGAGAGGCGAAAAGAACGTCAGCAACATCCTCCACGAAGGTAAGTGCCTCACCATAAGGCTATTTCAGGTTATAATACGAATTAAAGTTGCATCAGCAATAAACACACCGCTGCCCCACATGTGTCAGCAGCGGGCTTGTTACGACAACTGGACACTACAAAAAAGGAGTACATTACTCCGTGCAGTAGAGGGCCTAATATTTCCGTCTTCAAGTTTGTTTAGCTAGGACTTTGACTCAATATTTTTGTGGGGATGATGTCAGGCCTGGATTCCTATTGATCAGGCAGTTGGAAGAAGATGGGAGAATGTACGCTCAAGTTTCAACAACAAGCTGTTTCCGGGCGAAGAACGCTACCCCACGGTCGAGGCTTTAAAACCAAATGGCTTCACAATTTTTCCTCCTGCACGTCTTTAGACAATACCTTAAAGATGGCTCTGATAACTTTGTTAAGATCGATAGTTGCTGTTTCCTTTTGCCTGTAAGTGTTGCTCTGAATCATGCTCAGTATTGACGTGTGAATGTCCACCGGCATGACCAGTTTGGTCCAGATTGGACAACGTTAGTTAAGGTACAGCCACTTCCTATTTATTTTTTATGATTTCTTGAAAGCTTATCAACTTTTTATTAAGCATGTCTTACAGTTTAAAGTTTGACACATGTAAAATGGAGCGTTGTCCTAAGACCTATCCTTTAACTATTGTTATCTATATATGTATCTTAACTACTAGCGTAACATTGGTCTTAGGGTTATTCCGACCAACATATACACCGATCAGCCATAACATTATGACCACTGACAGGTGAGGTGAATAACATTGATTATCTGGTTACAATGGCACCTGTCAGTGGGTGGGATATGTGAGACAGCGAGTGAACACTTTGTCTTCAAAGCTCATGTGTTGGAAGCAGGAAAAATGTGAAAGCGTTGTGAGGGACTTTGACAAGGGCTAAATTGTGATGACTATACAACTGGGTCAGAGCATCTCCAAAACTGCAGCTCTTGTGGAGTGTTCCCGGTCTGCAGTGGTCAGTACCTACCGAAAGTGGTCCAAGGAAGGAAAACCGGTGAATCAGGGTCATGTGCGACCAAGGCTCCTTGATGGGCGTGGAGAGCGAAGGCTGGCCCGTGTGGTCCGACCCAACAGAAGAGCTACTGTAGCTCAAATTGCTGAAACAGTTAATGCTGGTTCTGTTAGAAAGCTGTCCGAACACTAGGGATGGGTACCGAGCCCCGGTATTAAACGGGCCCCGGGGTTGTATTATTAAAGACCGTGGTACCGTTAAGCTCCGACGTTATCGGTCTTTTTATCGGTACTGGAGACATCTAAAAAATATGTCATGTGTATTATTGCTACACAAACATTATATTGCAGTTTTAGTGTCGCCAACTCCGTTTCTAATACGCAAAAAGACTGCAAAATGCGTCATTTTTTGTATTTTCGATCTCTCCAATCCAGGCGAGAGATCTCTCTCCCCCGCCTGTGTGCGAGGGGGCGGGGCAGTTTACACACACGCAGCTGCTACATGCAGCAACACACACACACGGAGGAGATGGCGGAGAGAACGCCTCCGAGGTGTGGTTAAACTTTACCCGTCTCGCTCGTTGCCTAAAGTGCAATAAGAGTTTAGCATGTAAGGGCGGTAACACGAGCAATTTGTCTAAACATTTAGCAAAAGTGCACCACGTTCAGACGGAGAAATGCACCGGGTTCGACTGTCTCTCTAGTAGCTCTGTAGCCCCATCACGAGTAACGTTTCCACGTCAGGTATATTATGTATGCTAGCAGCAACACACGGAGCTAACTCAATGATTCAAACATGGGTTAATGATTAGAGGGAACTGAGTTATTTAGTTTGTTAAAGTTTCAGCCATTCTGTTCACAGTTCTGTCATCAGATTATTTAATATGATTTGTTAAAACGTTGTTGTTTCTGTTGATGTGAAATATTATGTATTTCATTTAAATAAAAAGCAATGTTAGTTTTGTTCACAATTTGTTAATTTTCATTTAATTGTTTATTTGAATAGGGACAATGCACATTAATGAACACTTTAGACAAATAATGCTTCAAGTGTAAATATGCCGGATTTTAGCTTTGAGCTAATTTCCATCCGTAGTCCCTGACATACAACATATAGTTAGTTTACCTCATTTTTCTCTCCAAAAGAACCGATAAGAGTACCGTTAAAAGACCGGACCGATAAGCGGTATCGATAAAAGTAGTAGTACCGTTAAAACCTTAACGATACCCATCCCTACCGAACACACAGTGCATCGCAGTACGTGTGTATGGGGCTGTGTAGCTGCAGACCGGTCAGGGGGCCCATGCTGACCCCTGTCCACCGCCCAAATAACCTACAATGGGCACGAGAGCATCAGAACTGGACCGCGGAGCAATGGAAGAAGGTGGCCTGGTCTGATGAATTACGTCATGTGTGTATGGTTGGGTGTGTGTGCGTCGCTCTCCTGGGAAAGACTCAGTGGCCGTTTCTCAATCGCGAGGATATTGGCTTCCAAGCCAATATTTCAAGGATGCTACGTCATCAAGTGGCGCAGCAGGACCGTTCCAATGTCCAGCATACTTGGAATTCCACCGAGGCCGCGTCCTTGGTTTGGGGGAAATTTCGAGGCTGCACATGGGTAGACTTTGCGTCCTTAAAGTCCCCACAATGCTTTGCGCACGGACCAATTTCCCCAAATCTGTGGTGGAAAATGTAAGGCGGGGCCTCTCATATGACGCACACCTGCACACTTGCTAGCCTGTTCCACTCTTCGTTTTCCGAATGCCAGGAAGGATTCTTGCCTAGCTTCTGAAGGAAGTGACTCGGAAGACATGTGCTACCAAGCAAGCGCACTCGCGATTGAGAAACGGCCCGTCAGTAGGGGCTTGGACTGGGAGCCGTAGGGTCGCTGGTTCAAGTCCCTGAACAGACCTAAATATGGAGTGTGGATTGCTACTTGGAGAGGTCCCAGTTCACCTCCTGGGCCCTCCAATTCTATCTATCTATAGATAGAAAATTCAATCACGTTAATCACAAAAATGTATTAATTATGATTTTAGTTTTGTTTAATAAACTAGTATTTGTGGTGTTGTAATAAAGAAATGCATGACTAACTGGTAAGAACTTTTTCACTTTATTATCTTTACTTTACTATATTTATTGTGTATCACTGCTTTGTTTTTTAGATTTCTTAATTATTGGCATGAATTTCGTAACATTCTGTGATTCCCCGCTGTATATTGTGCGCTACACATGCACTTGTATGATAGCAGTGTTTCCCCTAGGTTTACTGCCTTGGCTGCTCGGGTACAACACGGGGGTGCCCGGAATTTTATTTTTTTATTTTTTTTGGAGCAGAGAGGAGCTGTGGATTATTGTTATTATCGTACAGTAACAAAGTAGTTGTACATTAAAAAGTAATAAAGTACAGTGTTATACTGTACTGTATTACTTCTGTATTCCCTTCTTATCATGTAGCCTACACTTCTTCCTTTCATTGATACATTTAAATCACCTGACTACAGCATATAACATACCTGCTGCAACCCTGTTCTGCTTCTCTCTGCCTCATCCTCTATTGCTGGAGGCAGCTCCACCTCATCTGATCTCTGATATGAAAGCAATCGTGTTATGATCATATTGAGCTATTGGTGTGAGTCTAACATTAAACAAGCAGTCTGCTTGTCATACATTGCTGACCATACATTTTAAGAGGCAATTTGTTGAGTCACTGCCGCTAAATGCCGGTAGCATCAAGCTAGCAAATCCTGCATTAGCCTCACATCAACAGGTGCAAGAACATCCAATTATCCTGAGCTAATTTACTGAATAAACCAACTCACATCTCCTGTCTTTTTTTTTCACCCGACTCATTAGACTATTCTTCTGCTGGTGTTTCATTGTTGTTTTCTGTCAAATTCAATACTGTAGTTCAAAACCGCGGTACCTGCTCACCATCTGTGAGCTATTTTTAGAATGCGCACGCTACGTTCGTTGTCGCGTTCGCGCGCGTCCACCTGGGCAGGCTGTGTGTGTCCTTCTCCTCCGTGACGATAACGGCTTGAGGTTAAAAAATAATAATAAACGAATTTGAAACTGGGGGGGGGGACACAAACAAGCAGACAGCAAAGCTCGGGGCAATAATGCAGATTTGTTTGACTTTTTTTACACTTTGTTGTTCTCCTCCTTTCCTCCGCTCTTGTCTCTGATTGTGAGTGTGTGCATTCGTGTGTGTGTGTGTGTGTGGGGGGGGGGGGAGCGGAGCCCCGCCCTTCAGAAACAGAGCGGAGGGAGAATGTGATAACGCAAAGCAGTGGACACTGAAACATGCACATACATTGGATAAATAACATAGGCGTTTATTTAATAAAAGAGCACATGTTCAATGTGAAAAGTGACCGTAGATAGATTACTTCAGTTGCAATTTGGTGCTATATATATATATATATATATATATATATATATATATATTTTTTTAATTAAAAAAAAATTAACAAAAAAAAAAAACACCTTGAATTTCAGGCGGGGCTCCGTTGGCAGGGCGCAGCGCCCCGCCAAGACAATGGTAGGGGAAACACTGGATAGTATTCTTGGTGGCGTTTTCTGCAAACTCTATCTGCTCCTGCAGGGCTGACCCTGTCTGCTGTCTCCTGTGCAAAGCGAAGGGGTGCAGAACATTTGTCATAGATCAAGTGTTCGGATACGCCACGGCAGTGATGGTTCTGGCTGATGCCCAGTGGTCTCCAGTCAGTGCAGTACATGTAGCTAGTACCACTTTTCTTTTCTTTTCTTTTCTTTTTCATTGCCATGCAATTCCTGGTAAACATTTGCGCAGGAAGTTGGGGTCGGAACATGGTATTGTGATTCATTTGTGTTTATTTATTTTTTTATGTGTTCAAGTTTCCAGATTATTCCCGAGTGTTAAGGCATTGCAGTGACAGCCCTAGTGCAGACTCAAATTCTGTCTCTCCTGGAAATAAAAATGCTACTGTCCCATCCATGGTGATCTGTTTTAGACAAAACTGTTTGAGGCATTCTTAATTCTTATGGCAAACCAGTTAATAGAAAAACAACCCTTTTTTGTTGGCAGCCGACTCTGTCGAGTTGTAAGTAACTCGACTAGAATAAACATCTTCAGTGTTGGAGGATTTTCTCCTGGAGCGCTATGTGCGCCATAGCTGTCTGTAGTAGGTTGGCTTAGAAAGGCTCTTGAAGGTGGCTCGCTGCTCTGATTGTGAGCATCACAGCATTGTCATCATCTCTATATGACCAAAAGTTTTATGATTTGTTTGATATTGCAAAACCTTTTACATAAGAGCACACAATCGTTTATCTAGCCACTTACTTTTTACTTTAAGAGGCAGCTTGATAAGAAAATGGTCTGAGAGATTTATTGTGTCTTTGTCCCGTCCGATTAAAAACCTTGTTAGAATGTCTTTAAAAAAAAGTTTTGTGATCAGAGTGAAAACTGTTATGATGCTTTGCTATGCGGTTCAGGGGTAGTGTTTGGGAGTGGGAGAAGGTTGACCTTCCTACATGTTTGTTTCCCAGATGACATTTGTAAGGAAGTATGTAGTCAGTGGATTGCTTTGTTAAGATACATTTGCAATAAGCAGAACTGGATTTCCCAACCCGTTCAGATTTGCATAGTTGATTCTGTGTTTGTGTATGGTATAAAAGGATACTACAGGTGTATCCCTGTTGTGCATTTTGGGGGAAGACCAAAGAGATTGGTATGTGTGTGGGAGTGGGTGGATAGCCCGGGGAAAGGATAAGTACAAACGCATACATATGGGTGACAGCGAGAAACCACAGACAAAGAGGAAGAGCAGTTAAAGGGCAGGAAAGAACAGTAAGGATGTGTGCGGCTGTTTTCTGTCTCACCACGGAAACTGCCCTGACAAACCAGTTCCAACACCTATTGGTTATTCTGTTTATAAACCACGTCCTTCTGATTGACATGTATATTATATCTATATTAGGGCTGTCAGTCGATTAAAATATTTAATCGCGATTAATCGCATGATTGTCCATAGTTAATCGCAAATTAATCGCACATTTTTTATCTGTTCTAAATGTACCTTAGAGGGATATTTTTCAAGTTTTTAATACTCTTATCAACATGAGTGGACTTATATGTTTGTTTTTTATCTTTTGAACAATGACAAATATTCTTATGAATATTAAACACAACAACCTCTGAACATTACAAATATTCGCTTCAATTCAACCTGGAACCTCTCTCATACAATACTGTGTGTGTGTGTGTGTGTGTGTGTGTGTGTGTGTGTGTGTGTGTGTGTGTTTGTGTGTGTTGTGTGTGTGTGTGTGGTGTTGTGTGTGTGTGTGTGTGTGTGTGTGTGTGTGTGTGGTGTGTGTGTGTGTGTGTGTGTGTGTGTGTGTGTGTGTGTGTGTGTGTGTGTGTGTGTGTGTGTGTGTGTGTGTGTGTGTTTGTGTTGTGTGTGTGTGTGTGTGTGTGTTGTGTGTGTGTGTGGTGTGTGTGTGTGTGTGTGTGTGTGTGTGTGTGTGTGTGTGTTGTGTGTGTTGTGTGTGTGTGTGTGTGTGTGTGTGTGTGTGTGTGATGGATCGTTGGAGCTATGTGCAGCTCGAGGCATATGCTCGAACGGGAGCTGCCTGGACGCTGCAATCATGTTGTGCGCACTATCCGTGCTGAGTGTGCTGACTTTTCGTGCAATGTCCCACTGTCTGGCTACCTGCATAAAGTCAAGTGCTCAGCGCAGTTGTCGGCAAAATGTCACTCCTCTGTTTTCATTGAAACAGCTCCTTATATCCGTTAGCGCAGCTAGCTAGCACCAGATGCTAACAACAACAACACGTAAGGTGTGCTTCGCTCGCGCCACACATACACACACCCTCCCGGTCCTCCCGATGGCCAGTCCGGGCCTGCCGGTGAGCGTGGAAGTGTGGTCTGCCACAAGCGGGCAGCAGGAGCGGGGCTGTCAGCATCAGCTTGTAGATGGTATTTTAAACTCGATGCGCTCTGAAACTACGGGGCGGCCGAGGACAACACATACGTTAATCGCGTTAAAATAATTAGTGGCGTTAAAAAAAATGTGCGTTATTAACGCGTTAACTTGACAGCCCTAATATATATATATTTATATATTGAATACCTGTTACTGGCCTGAGAAGTGGGATGGAGTATCATTATGAAGATATTTGAAGTGTCTTCCTGTCTTTTGAGTGGTTCCCAGTATGATACTCTGGGTGTTTCTCAATCTCGAGTACGCTTGCTTGGTAGCACATGTCTTCCGAGCGTCTTGCTTCAGAAGCGAGTCAAGAATACTTCCTGGCATTCAGAAAACAAAGAGTGGAACAGGCTAGCAAGTGTGCAGGTGTGCGTCATATGAGAGGCCCCGCCTTACATCTTCCGCCACAGATTTGGGGAAATTGGTCCGTGCGCAAAGCATTGTGGGGATTTGAAGACCGCGGAGTCTACTCATGTGCAGCCTCGATATTTCTCCAAACGGAGTACGCCGGGCTCGGTAGATTTCCAAGTATGCTGGAGATTGGAACAGTACTTCGGCGGCACTCGATGACGTAGTATGCTTGAAATAGTGGCTCTGAAGCAGCTTTACTCGCGATTGAGAAACACCCCCAGTCTACCTACTCAATGTGCATGTACTACAAAGTACTTCCCACTAAATGGAGTCATATTTTACTAGCGGACTGTTAACCCTAAAGTATACTCAAGCAAGATGGCCGGTTATATGTTATGGCACCCAGCAGCGGGTCCGTCACATCTCTGAAACAAATAGGCATTATTTGGATAAACTGATCAGATATTGGGAATCTAAATGGTTATTCTCCTGCCTAAAATGATATGAAATATGGATATACTAAGGTTATATCTACGGACTGGATGAAAGTCATGGATGCTTGATATACTAACATAAATCACAATTTTCTGTGTTTAAACACTAGCAACAACCGATGTGCCTGTTGTGTGCTGTTTTACCTTTACACTAACACTGTAACCGCTGGACAGTGTCAGAATGTTGAAATGGAAACACACATTGTTGAAATTTACTTTCCATAGGTTTTCCAGTGGTTTAGCCATGTTATTATTAAATGATAGAGGATAAAAGTTGTCCGTTTATTTTCTCACAAGTTCTACAAATGAATGTTAACTTGGAACACTAATAACTTCACTGACAGCAAACAACCTCTGTTAAAAACATCCACGCTCTTCTATATGACCACAGTGGTTTGGGACTAATATTCCTTTTTGGGAATGACCTTAGTGTTTCAGATGTTTCTGACCGAGAGTAGCAGGGACCTGAGTGTGGCTGATTGAGTTATTTCCTTTTATTTGTAAAGACATTTGGTATCAAAACCTTCTGATATGTGTAATCATATCTGAACAAAGAGATGGGTAGTAGACCCTGGTTTTGATTTTATAAGAACTACTTGCCGGGTTCTCACTTCAGTGTCTGTCTCTTCCAGGCGAACTGTGAGTGGAAGTGTTAGTGGAAGAAGTTATTCTGGTTCTAGCTCCAGATCCAGATCATCCTCCAACTCCCTATCTCGCTCACGCTCCGGATCCAGAAAATCCAGGTACTCGCCGTTAACACCGTTATGTCATCAAAACAGCAGTTTGCGAGAAAAAACCCCTCCTTTTTATAGAGAGATGTTGATGACCATTTATTGCGTCTATGTGTGCATTTATTCTGATCCTTCCACCGCAGCGGTTTGTCTGTCGGCCAAATGGGAGTTTTTCCATCCCATTCTTATGAATGGGAAATCTCAGAAATGCCTTGAGAATGAACTGATTTTGGTGATCAAAGGTCAGGGTCACTGTGACCTCACATTTGTCCCATACTCATAATCCTTAAACCACATGAACAAATTGGAAGGATTTCTTCAAATTTGGCACAAATTCCAACTTGGACATGGATAAACTAATTAGAATTTGGAGGGGTGTAAATGGCAAGGTGACTGTGACCTCACAAAACACCTTTTGGCCACATCATAAGAATACATAGGCTACTAATGGCAGTTTCAACTTTAGCATCAACTTGACTGGTTGGTGGTGGAATACAACGGTGAGATGGTATTTGACCTGTAAAGCATTTTATTTGCAGAACAGCTTTGATTGATATTCGTTAATAATGCCAAATGGCACACATACTAAGACAATTATGAATCTATGGAGTATAATGTACTTACACATTTGACTCTTTAAAGGTGGGGTAGGTAATTATGGAGAAACCGGCTCGAGTGCGCTAGAATTTGAAAATACACAACCGGAAAAAATCTGCCACTTCCTTACAGAGCCCCTCCTCCAACACACACGAACGCGCACATGACCAATGAGGGCACGAGATAAGTTTGTGCACAGATGGAAGGCTGACAGGCAGGTAGGCCATCCAGTTACTTTAGCCGGGCCGGCTCAAATGATTGGTCGTGCTTTTTACAGCGCTACCGCTTCCACAGATGACATTTTTTTATGTATTCATTGTCAAAGCATTTAATGTATTCATTGCTATCGGGATGTTAAGAGCATTCCATGGAATATAACAAAAAGTGTTTCTGAAATAAATTACATACCCCATCTTTAAGCCAGCAAGAGACAGGAACTCCAACCAACTGCAGCATTGAACTCGATGTTAACTGAAACAAGAAATATCTGAAGTAAAGCAGAAAGCGGCATATTGGTGATGAGAGACTAACCGGAGCAGCTGACGATGTTGCCAAGCAACGGTAAACATTGTTACAGTAGTTGACATACTACTGGTGAGACTTCAAATCTCACCCCCACACAGTTCCAAGGGAAGAATAGACAACCCATGTTGAACTGTACCCACAAACATGTTCACATCCAGAATCCCCTTCTGCTTTGGTTTTTCTTTTCACTGCAAAGCATTTATGCAGCAAGTCAGTCTTTATTCTCTTTACATATGGGATCATGTGAGGCAGTGCATTCAGACACAATATACTCAATTATATGTGTGTGTGTGATGGTCTCATGCTGTCGTGCACTCCTCAACAAAACAGCTACTGCAATGAATATTTACTTAATGATATTGGCATTGGGAGCAATGCAATATAACGGTTTCAGGCACGTAGTCCACATTTCTTGCAAAATGTTTTAGTTGCACTATAATTGGCTGCTTTTAGGCTTTGCTTCCAACTAAATTGTAGTTTTTTTCTGGTTTCATTATTGTGAAGGCAGTCACTGTCAGTCTTCAATCCAAATATGAAAATATAAAGGTATTTGAAATGTAAATATAATGGGTTTTAGTGATTACACGGTGTAATATGGATGTATTGTGTTTTTCCCTCTTGCTTTCATGTGCCGTCTCTGTTGGGAAACCCTCCAGGAAATCCAGGTATGATATTTGTTATTCAGGGTGTGTGTGTGTAGACATGTGCGCATGTTGTGCAGTGTACACAGTGTACCCTGAGAAGCAGCAGTTCAGTCTGGATGTTGTGTCTCTCCCTCAGATCTCTGAGTGTGAGCAGCGTGTCCTCCGTGTCCTCGGCTTCGTCCAGCAGCAGCTCGGTGCGCAGCGCAGACTCAGACGACATGTATGCTGACCTGGCCAGCCCCGTGTCCTCCGCCAGCTCCCGCTCCCCCACCACCAATCACCCCCGCAAGGAGCGAGTGCCGGTGCGGGACCGGCCTCCACAAGGCAGAGACAAGATCAGGGGTGAGTGCTGCAGGGCGGAGGGATAGGCTGCTACAAAAGCACAACATAAGGGTCATACATTTTAGAATGGGTCGCTACTCAAAGAATGGACAAGTGTGGAATGAGAAAGCAGCTGAAATCAGTCGGTGAATGAAAACACGTTCTACAAACTCTGCTGCAGAGGCATTACAGTTCATATTTTACACTTATTCTTCAAAATGTATGTTTTGCATGCTATAATTAAATTAAAAGTACCACAGTTGTGATTTTAAGACGGATATCACCATCCTTTCACACATCTTTACACTTAAGTATTTAATGTACAAAAACAAAATATAAACAATTGGGGGGGAAAAGTAAAAAATGGCACGTATACAATTTCTTTCTTTTTTTAAATATTTTCAATGTTTCTGTAAATGGGAGGTATAAAACTGATGATTAGCATTTGATGGTTCATCGGGTCTCATCTTTTTCTTTCCTCATCACAGAGAGACCATCAAAAAAAGAGGAACCCTTCAGAGAGGACCGCAGGAAGATGGACCCGTCTAATGCCACACTAAGAGGGGGCCACCCCGGGCCCAGGTCAGGACCTGGCAGCAGGGGGGGCCACCATGTACATCCCCCACCTGGCTCCATGGGCCCCCCAGGAAGCTATGGAGGTTCAGGTTCCCACAAAGACATCAAACTCACCCTCCTCAACAAGGTTTCTATCGCTTCACTTTCTCTTTTTAAAGGGTCTGTTTCTTTCTCAGTCCCCTCCAGGAAGTCACTGCTGCCAGTGAAAAAGGCGTCTGTGTGACACTTTGGTTTTTAAAAAGATGGAACATGCAAGATATTGTATTATTTGTGACATTGAGAGGTGATGGTAGTTATGTTTTATTACCTTTTTAATGCCTTTTGAATCAATAAAATATGTCCCTCCGACCACGACTGATAATCATAAGTACAGACATGTTTTCTCTGAAAGCTTTTTGTAAAAGCTACCTGTAAATTACTTCGAAGTTGAATTTATAATTGTCTGCATGTATTGTATCTTTATTTGCATTGTTTGACTCATGTGTGTTGGTTTTGCAGCAGCAGGGAGATAAGGGCAACAGGAAGAGGTACCTGCCTGCAGACAAAGAGCGGCCCGGCTCCCCCCCCAGTAAGAGGATGGCCATGTCTCCAGACAGAGGTGAGAACCAGACACGTCTTCATGTGAGGCTGTGGCTCAGTGGGTTAGTGCACTGACCTTCGTATCAGGAGAGCAAAACATGGACTATGACTGTGCTATTAAAACTTGACAGAACTTGGCATGGTTTAACGGTTGCTTAATCATTTAGTTATCTTATTAATAAAATATTGATATTTTTTTTATCCTTGCCCAATGTAGAAGTTAAGACCTTTTTATAAAAATAGATAATATTTTACAGCTGTGAGACCGTTTTTTTTTTAACCATCCTCTAAAAACCATAGTTCAGTAACAGGCGGTCCGGACCCAGACGCCGACCTATACGGAGCCGGACCTATAATCAATACATTAATAGGGGATTTCAATTTTGACGGGGCGATTCTATTTTAACCGCCGCCGACAGGGGGCGAAAGAGACGAGTGAGCGATAGAGGGAGAGAAACACAGAAGAAGAGACGAGTGAGCGGTACAGGGAGAGAAACACAGAAGAAGAGACGAGAGAGCGGTAGAGGGAGAGAAACACAGAAGAAGAGACGAGAGAGCGGAAGAGTGAGAGAAACACAGAAGAAGAGACGAGAGAGCGATAGAGGGAGAGAAACACAGAAGAAGAGACGAGAGAGCGGTAGAGGGAGAGAAACACAGAAGAAGAGACGAGAGAGCGGTAGAGGGAGAGAAACACAGAAGAAGAGACGAGAGAGCGGAAGAGTGAGAGAAACACAGAAGAAGAGACGAGAGAGCGATAGAGGGAGAGAAACACAGAAGAAGAGACGAGAGAGCGGAAGAGTGAGAGAAACACAGAAGAAGAGACGAGAGAGCGGAAAAGGGAGAGAAACACAGAAGAAGAGACGAGAGAGCGGAAAAGGGATAGAAACACAGAAGAAGAGACGAGAGAGCGGTACAGGGAGAGAAACACAGAAGAAGAGACGAGAGAGCGGTACAGTGAGAGAAACACAGAAGAAGAGACGAGAGAGCGGTACAGGGAGAGAAACACAGAAGAAGAGACAGAGAAGCGGTACAGGGAGAGAAACACAGAAGAAGAGACGAGAGAGCGGTAGAGGGAGAGAAACACAGAAGAAGAGACGAGAGAGCGGTACAGTGAGAGAAACACAGAAGAAGAGACGAGAGAGCGGTACAGGGAGAGAAACACAGAAGAAGAGACGAGAGAGCGGTACAGGGAGAGAAAACACAGAAGAAGAGACGAGAGAGCGGTACAGTGAGAGAAACACAGAAGAAGAGACGAGAGAGCGGTACAGGGAGAGAAACACAGAAGAAGAGACGAGAGAGCGGTACAGGGAGAGAAACACAGAAGAAGAGACGAGAGAGCGATAGAGGGAGAGAAACACAGAAGAAGAGACGAGAGAGCGGTAGAGTGAGAGAAACACAGAAGAAGAGACGAGAGAGCGGTACAGGGAGAGAAACACAGAAGAAGAGACGAGAGAGCGGTACAGGGAGAGAAACACAGAAGAAGAGACGAGAGAGCGGTACAGGGAGAGAAACACAGAAGAAGAGACGAGAGAGCGGTACAGGGAGAGAAACACAGAAGAAGAGACGAGAGAGCGGTAGAGGGAGAGAAACACAGAAGAAGAGACGAGAGAGCGGTACAGTGAGAGAAACACAGAAGAAGAGACGAGAGAGCGGTAGAGTGAGAGAAACACAGAAGAAGAGACGAGAGAGCGGTACAGGGAGAGAAACACAGAAGAAGAGACGAGTGAGCGGTACAGGGAGAGAAACACAGAAGAAGAGACGAGAGAGCGGTACAGGGAGAGAAACACAGAAGAAGAGACGAGAGAGCGGTACAGGGAGAGAAACACAGAAGAAGAGACGAGAGAGCGGTACAGGGAGAGAAACACAGAAGAAGAGACGAGAGAGCGGTACAGGGAGAGAAACACAGAAGAAGAGACGAGAGAGCGGTACAGGGAGAGAAACACAGAAGAAGAGACGAGAGAGCGGTACAGTGAGAGAAACACAGAAGAAGAGACGAGAGAGCGGTACAGGGAGAGAAACACAGAAGAAGAGACGAGAGAGCGGTACAGGGAGAGAAACACAGAAGAAGAGACGAGAGCGATAGAGGGAGAGAAACACAGAAGAAGAGACGAGAGAGCGGTAGAGTGAGAGAAACACAGAAGAAGAGACGAGAGAGCGGTACAGGGAGAGAAACACACAGAAGAAGAGACGAGAGAGCGGTACAGGGAGAGAAACACAGAAGAAGAGACGAGAGAGCGGTAGTACAGTGAGAGAAACACAGAAGAAGAGACGAGAGAGCGGTACGGGAGAGAACACAGAGAGAGAGAGACGAGAGAGCGGTACAGGGAGAGAAACACAGAAGAAGAGACGAGAGCGATAGAGGGAGAGAAACACAGAAGAAGAGACGAGAGAGCGGTAGAGTGAGAGAAACACAGAAGAAGAGACGAGAGAGCGGTACAGGGAGAGAAACACAGAAGAAGAGACGAGAGAGCGGTACAGGGAGAGAAACACAGAAGAGAGAGACGAGAGAGCCGGTAGAGGAGAAACGAAGACAGGAGCGATACGGGTAGAGGAGAGAACACAGAGAAGAGACGAAGAGAGAGCGTAGGTTAACGAGAGCGGTAGAGTGAGAGAAACACAGAAGAAGAGACGAGAGAGCGGTAGAGTGAGAGGAGAGGAGAGTGAACAGGCGGAGGAAAGTAACCCAATACATCTTCACCATGTTTGGCTCCACAAACAGCTGCGAGGCAGCTTTCTCCACAATGAACATTATTAACACTAAATATGGTTCCAGGCTAACCAATGAGCACCTGCATGTGTGTAATGGCCCTGACACCATTTCAGCCCAGATCTAAACTCCTGGCAGGACAAGCTCAAGCTCAATTCTCGCACTGAACCAAAGAAGTGAGTGAGAGACTGCAATATAAGAGGGACAGAAAGAGAAACTTTAAAACTGTTCAATTGTTATGATGTGACTGATATGTTCTATAATCGTCTGAAACTGTTAAGTCATGATGTGAAACGGTTAACAAAGAAAAAGGGAAACTCAAGCTGCTGCTACACTTTATTTGATTTATCTAAAATTAAGCACTTTTTAAGATGCACATAGTTTTATTTATTTTCTCTATTTTATTTTTAAATGCAGCCGGAGAGGAACATTACACACATCCACAGTATTTACTGTATATCTGTATAGTTCAATGTTAGTTGACAATAAATATTGTTGTTTATGAATTGTACTTTCTTTATTTGATTGGCAGTCAGTTGTTGATTACATGCAGACGTTGATACAGCTGCAGGCTACTTCAATATATCACACTAGTTCATAAAGCAACTTAGACATTTTGATGTTCCCGACCTTTGCATGGGGACATTTTCTCTAACTGGACCTCGTTGAATTTGAGTTGAATACCCCTGCCCTAAACCATTCAGCGTGTTCAGCCGTAGTGACTGTGAACCTGCTGTTTTTCAGGTCGGGATAAGAGGATTCCGGGCCGACCCCCACTCTCCCCCAGGATGGATCGGCCCAGAGGCCAAGGACCCCGACCCATGCCCCCCCAGGGAGACAGGTTGGTGCAAGTCATTTCTGTAGGACTCGATCACACAATAACAGATGTCAAATTGAGTTAAAAAAAAGAGATCCGTCTGGAAGAGTGAAATTCTTAAGTCTACTCTCTGCAGTGAGCATGTTCACTGAGGCCAAACACAAACGCAGAGTTTCCGAGCACACATACAAAAAGGACAACATTTTACAGAAATATTACTCTGCAAAAGAATAATAATATCATCTGGCTACGGCATCAATTCCCCAGTATCAAAGTGTTCCTGAAAAGAGATTCCAGTCAGATCTGAAGGAGGAAGGATAGACGCATTTATGAATGAATTTGTGTCCGATGATGGTTTGTAACATTAGCATCATCTTGTATACGTCAGTCAGATGGGTTGTTAGGAATTGCAAACACTACTTTTTGGTATTTTGCTAATCCTACAAACTCTTTAAGAAGTAAGGTAGGCTGTAATTTCAAATAATTTAAATGTAATGAGAAGTACAAAGAAAAAGCTCAGTTTTAAAATGTCTACATTAAAGAGTGTTTTTTTTATTGATTTGTTTTTCAGGTCAGGTTTTAAATAATTTTTTTAAGTTCAACCCTAACTCCAGCTTCTTTCCCATAGAAAACGTCCTCTGTCCCCGCCCCCCAAGTCTTCTGGAAAGGGCCCAGCGGCGCCTCCAGGGAAGCCAGCGGCCCCCGGCCCCCCCCCCGGTTGCCGGCTCGGGCTCGGGCTCCGGTAAACCCAGCAACACACTGTCCCGTCGAGAGGAGCTGCTGAAACAGCTGAAGGCTGTGGAGGACGCCATCGCCCGGAAACGGGCAAAGATCCCCACCAAATAGACGCACCCCCGCTCCTCCCTGCTGCCTGTGCGGCCCCGTGGTGGGCAGCCATGAGGGCCATGGGGCCGAGCGTGGTGCCCCTGCCTTCAAAAGACGTGTAAAAAGTTACTATTTTGTGAAAATGAAGTGGCCGACTGGAAAATCATTTTGTGCTTTTCTGCCTCAGAGAGGTTTGGCTCTGCTCCATTCTAGAGAGTTTTCTCCCCCCCCCCCCCCCACACTTGGTGTAGACTTGACAGTAGAGAAACAGCAGGGTGGGGGGGGGGGGGGCTCGATCATCTGCTGCTCCCTTTGCCCCTTCAGTCAAAAGGAGGCATCTTGGCTGTTCTGGTGTGATTAAAAAAACAAAAGGAATTCTAAACATTGAATCAGCTTTGGTCTGTCTCTGCCTATAGTGTTCCATCACAGCACTTCTTCACTTTCTGTGTGGAGTGTGTGATCGTTGGCTCGGCTCTACATGGCACGACAACACTTCTTTGTATAAATCTGCAAATTCTTGAACATCTGTATTTGGCCCCTGTGAGCGATCACAGGCCCATGTTTAACCAATGACTTGTGTGCTCTGTGTTTTAGGGCAGTGTTCACTGTCGCATCTTGTAAAATAATAGCAAGTCATCAAATTCTTTCAAGCGTATGATTAGAGGCAACAGTGTTGTGAAGTATTGTTTTTCTTTCTTTTAAAAAATCTACAGCATTTTGTTTTCTTATTAGCTCTTAAGTAATAAACTGTTTTATTTGTGTCACATTTTTAGTTGGAGTGAGAGTTGGATCAGAGACATTTAGAGACAAAATGTGTCTTGCTTTTGTGACAAAAGACTTCTAAATAAACTATTTTGATAAAGAGGTCAGTTGCCTGTGTTTTTCTTTGCACCAAGGAGTGGGTGTTTAAATGAAGATGCACTTAATGCATGCGTTGTTCAGCATAAAGGATGTGGAATATACAGAATACCCTAAGAATAATGTCTCTAGAACTGATCTACAGTACAAACTTCTACTTATTCCACCAGCAGATCAACATTTCACCGACCCTGTGAAGTGTCTCAATGTCTACCTGATGGACTGTAATGACATGCAGTACAGAGTTTAGTCCCTGGAGGAAGAATCCCTCTGACTGTGGTCACTTCCTGTCCTGTGCCACCACGAGCTTCACAATGACGGTGTTCAAACAGCCATTTGGTTCATGAATGAAGACATTCATGGTTCCCTCAGAATGAACTATATTGATAGTAACACTAGAAATGTCCATGTGGGGCCAGGTCAAGACGAAGTTGCAAAAAGGAATGACAACCTCCTCAGCTGTAGCTGGGGATAAGTACACATTGTCAAATGTTATCATGCCTACACACTAAACTGAGATGGTGAGCATTACACCTGCTAAACTGTAGCATGTTAGCATTTAGCTTCATGCTAGCCTGGCTGCACATTTTGGAATTGATACCCAGATCAAAATGCCAACAGAAAAACTGCACAATTTCAATGCCTTTTAAAAGTCAATTAGTGTAAAACAGTTTAAAACCTTTGTAACCTGACAAAGATATACATTTTAGTTAACATACACCTTTTTGTTGGATGCACTGTAACCGTTAGCAACAGAATCAGAATACCTTTATTCGTCACAGAGGGGAAATGTACATTGTTACAGCAAAAATAAAACACTACTAGAAAGGGCATGCAGATAACATTTAAAATAAAAAAGTTATTTCAATTTACAAGTAACATTTGTAACACATTTTCGAATGTTCATATTGCTATTTATTATTGTTATTGCAAAACAGTGGTGTGTGTGTGTGTGTGTGTTTGAGTGTGTGTGTGTGGGCCTCTACCAGGGGCCGTGGTGGTTGTAAAGTCCAACACTAGAAACTGTTCAGACTAAAAGTTTGGAGTGACTAAAAAAAGTATTAAGATCAAAATGTATAAAAATATTTCACCATGATAGTATTTTACTAATAAGAACTCAATACATTGACAAAGTCAGAACATGTTTCTTTTTATAGAATAAATTGTTCCTTGCAGAATAACTGCTCTGTTTTTTTTGTTGCCATTTTAAAATGTTTCTTTATAGCCATGGTCCATCAGTTTGGTCTGGCCTGAAATATCTCAACACAGATATTCATGGCCCAAAGGATGAACACAAATTACTTTTTAGTGCCACCAGAATTTACTTTAAAACCACAGGTTAAAAATGTAATGAAAGGATCAATTAACACAACTACAAAGACACAAAACAACCGCAAAAAGAGCGAGAGCTGGTGGGGCTTTTGTTAACCCTTCATGGCGTGCACTTCTGATTGCATGCGTCTCTAATGTTAACGTTTAATGCGTGAGAGTTGCAGCTGGAACCGGTTAAACCAGTCTTGCACATTCTTTCTCTCACGAAAGCATTGTGGAGTCTTCCCGCCGAGCAGAAGTATCTTTGGTATACATTTAAACTACAGACAAACAAGTGTGTTTCTGGTATACATTTAAACTACAGACAAACAAGTGTGTTTCTGAAACTGCGGAGTGATTTAGTCATCTCTTAAGCAGCTTCTTATCTTTCCTCTTCTCTTTATGAAGTGAACAGTATGGGAAACGTGTATATAGTGATGTGTTTCTTAAGAAAGCTGTTAAGTGTGAATCAATAATTAAACACCAGAGGAAACACGTTGCCTGTTTTAGCCTCCTGAATAAAAACGAGTTTCTTACCCAAGCACCCCCAAGTTGTCTCCATAATCAATTTAAATTCAAACATACTTAATGAGAATGAGGAAAACAAGTTTATAATCAAGACACTAAAGTGATGGCTTCTTAAAATGGGCCGCTGGGTTTTGGTGTGAATAATTATCTTTAAATGTGCCATTTACAGTACTTAAAGTGAGTTATAGCTAGGAATGTCCCACTAGGACTCTCCATATAGAGAGGGCTTTATAGGACGGTGAATGGTCAGTCTGTCATCTGGAGAGGAGGAACAAATTAATATGTAAGAGCTATTTTCTGAATGCTGCTGTATTGCATGTAGGAAATCTTTTTCGGACCCTGTGACCTTTATCTGAGCCAGAAATTTGCTTAGTTTTCCATAATTGGGACATGATTGAATAAACATCCCTAGTTTTTTTTTTCCAGTGGAAGGATTTAACAGTTATAGAACACTTAAATTCAAGAAACATGATCCAAATGTCTGGAAATACTTTCAGCTCACCCAGTCGATGGCACAGTTATCATCAGTTCAACCAAAGATTATGTAAATTAATATTTATGTGCCCCTCAACTTTCTCCCTCACCATAATCTCTATCATGGTGGTTTTCCCATCTCATCTCCGCCCCTGATACTGTTCCCTCTTTTTTAAATGATTCACTGCGGCAGTGAATCATTTAAAAAAGAGGGAACTCAGGGGCGGACTGGCCATCTGTGTGTTCTGGAGAATCACAGACGGCCGGCCCGGCCCGCTTTTTTTAAACCTCATCATTTCAGTTGCGCTGACAGGCGACAGAGGTCCACAGTTTCCCCGCAGGCAGGCTCCCCCCCGCCCCCCCGTTGACAGTTCACGAGCGTGCTCTTTGCTGCCAGCACTTTCCCAGAAGTCCCTGCTCTGCATACACACACTCTGGTGTTCATGTCTGCAGAGGCTTCACACAGATCGATACATTCCAAGGGGACTGACCGGTGGAAATTCAACTGTGAATGCCCCTAACACACCCAGGCTGATAAGAGGACATTCCCTCTCTTTCGTTTAAAATATCCCATAGGGCCTATGTACAATTCTGTTTTGGTTTTAGGTTTGCTTTTCTTAGTTTTCATTATTTGGTTTGACATCAGGCTAAGCTAGAGGCTAAGTGCAGACCTTTGGCAGGTGAAAAGTGTGTATCCACCTTGGGATTCAGATTTGCTTCACGGGTAATGGGCTTATCCTTGGCCCATTGGCCCAAGTTTCATAAAAAGGAACCAGTAGTTTTTCTATCATTCTAATCACAAACAAACACAAACGAAACATATCCTGCTAAGCAAAGGTCCTCCAGACAGGAGACAGGGCAAAGGAGGGCCAGACAGTCGCTTCAGCAAATGCCCCAATATGATATTAATAAATGTGAAAATGACATCAAACGTTCAGCGGGCAAAGGGTGATGTTATTTGTAATATAATATCATGACATGTCACGATATTATAGAGCCACAAAGTGCACAGCAGGAAGTTGAGGTGGTTGGACATCTGAGCGCTCTCACTTTTCTGCTTGCTTCCTGTTTTCTGCCGACAGTCAATGCTTTTTTTTTTTTTAACCATGACTACAATCAGTTATTATTTTAACACAATGTTCCCTTAATCTTTATCAAGCCGTGATTGTGCCTAAACTTAACCAGCCAATATTAGATCATTGAAATGGTTTAATTATGAGGTAACAGCTGTGGTGTCATGGTTTGTCAAGATTGCGGACCCACAAGCAGTATAAACAAGGAGGCAGGTAAGGGCATGTAAATAAAGGCAAGCTTTTAATTAAATAAAAAGCTGTTTCAATGCAAAAATATACAGGAGCAGGCAAGGGGGAACACATAGGAAAGTAACACACAAAACAAACAGGGGCCATAGGAGAGTAGAACAGGGAAATCCAGAAATCCAGAACACCAGGAACAAGAACCAAACCACCATAAAACGACGACGAACTGACAAGGGACACTTGGGGTGTTTCTCAATGTCGAGGACGCTTCCTTGGTAGGACAAGTCTTCCGAGTCAGGTCCTTCAGAAGCGAGGCAAGAATCCTTCCGAAAAACGAAGAATTGTGGAACAGGCTAAGGTGTGCGTCATATGCGAGGCCCCGCCTTAAATGGAGCGTGATTTCCGCCAAAGATTTTGGAAATTGGTCCGTGCGCAAAGCATTGTGGGGATTTTAAGACCGCGGAGGATACACATGTGCAGCCTCGAAATTTCCCGCAACGAAGGACGCCGGCCTCGGTAGAATTCCAAGGATCCTGGACATTGGAACAGTCCTTCGGCGGGACTGGATGACGTAGCATCCTTGAAATAGTGGCTCTGGAGGAGCCGTAGGACTGTTCCAATGTCCAGGATCCTTGGAATTCTACCGAGGACTGAATCCTTCGTTGCAGGAAATTTCGAGGCTGCTCATGTGTATCCTCGGTGGTCTTAAATTACCCACAATTCTTTGCGCATGGACCAATATCTATAATCTTTGGCGGAAAATGGCTGAATCCAGGCAGTACACATTTAAATGTAAGTATGTTCAGTGGCGTAGTAAATGTGCACATGACTTGTGTTTAAAGTTTATAGTCCGTTTGAGTTTTGCCCGTGTGAGCTCAAACCGAACCTTCTGAAAAATGAAACAATGTAACAAACTGTCGTCTGTTGCGCACCAGAGAAGCGGACTATTAGGTTTGAATGAGACCTTAGAGCGTTTTGCACCTAAATAAATAATTTAAATTAACCTTGTTTTGACTTTGCCTCTTTTGTTGATATTTGTGGTTTATGCTACAACGTGCACCAATATGTGTAAAAAAGGTTTGCAGACATCAAGTATGATATGAATTCAAATGTTATTATTGATTGGTGATGGTGATTTTATGATTTACTTATGGCTGCTTATCCTCCAGGACTTTTTCAAGGCTGCAAACAGAAGGAGAAGGTTTTATGTTCTGTCCTGGAGAGATGATCATTTTACAAAATACAGTTACTCAAGTAGGCTACATCTTCGCAAATCAGTTACGCAGCGTCCACACGGCGGTGTGCATTGAAGCTTGCCGGTGGGCGTGTCTGAAACTCGACCAACAACCAATCACATGAATCTCCCGCCCCGGACACACAAGCACGCGGTTTGATTGGCTAGAGCTTGTCCTGGCATATGATTTGATTGGCTGACGCTTCCGTCGAAGCTTCAAAAGTTGAACATTGCTCAACCTTTGAAGCGAGCAACGCGAGCAAAGCGAAGCGACGCTCCCACAATGCAGTTCGGCAAAGTGTCAACGCACGCCGCCGTGTGGACGGGCCGTTATGAGTCTTCAAACAAGTCGCGCTCAATAAGGCGGGGCCTTGCATATGACGCACACCTGCTAGCCTGTTCCATTCTGCGTTCTCCGAATGCTAGGAAGGATTCTTGCCTAGCCTCTGAAGTACCTGACTCGGAAGGACATGTGCTACCAAGGAAGCGTCCTGGACTTTGAGAAACACCCAAGGGCAAGCAAGACTAAATACACAAGGGTAATCACAAGACAAGACACAGCTAGAGAGGGGAGGTGAAACAACAGGTGAACACAATCAGACGATCAGACAGGATGGAACACACAGACAGGAAGCAAAGGCAGACATGAGACAGGGAGTCAACACCTTTCAAAGTAAAGCAGGAAAACAAAGACAGATCTTGACAATACAAAATAAAACACAGACAGATCGTGACAAGTGGTACTTGATTTAATAGAAGTAAAAGTAGCACTACTCATTTGTAGAAATATTCTATTACAAGTAAAAGTCTTGCTTTTAAAATCATACTTATAGGCATAACATTTACTAAAATCACCAAAAATCAAAGTACTATAATATTATGATTACTTATGCATTCATGTGTTTATCACGGCTGGTAAATGTGCAGCTAATTACAATTACTTTATTGCTGTTGCCACAGCGTCATGCTGACTGCAGTGGGGATTGAACCAGTGCTCCCCGATGCAAAGATCTGCGCACTAACTCACTGAGCCACAGCATCCCTCCCCAGATAAATGTAAAAAGTCAAATAAAGTGGCCATTCACTGTATGCTAAAGCCACATCTATACATGGAATTGCCCCTGATGTCATATTCAACTTGATGATTTCTAAGACCATAGGATGTGATGTCATTAGGAGTGATGTGATGTAATCATCAGATGTATTCAGAGTGTTAGTGTTGTAATCCTGTAAGGCTGGAGTCTCCTCATATCAGCAAGATTTACACAAAGAGAAAAACCACAAAGGAGGGCTAAGAATAGCTGTCACCTTATCTCCCCCAAAGGCAGCTCTAATGGCCGCTCACACAAACTCTGCTGGAAATTCTCAAGCATCGTATTACTGCATCAGCACACACACTCTGACACAGTGTGTGTGTGGGTGCGTTCATGCAAATGACTAAGTGAAGTGTTTCTTGTGTCCTGAAAGAATTAATTAATACATGGATAAATGTCAAATGAAACATCTTCATTTAATGATAAGGGTTCAATTGTTTTGAATGTAAGAAACCATTAAATGTTCTAAAACAAACCACCAAAATAAATGTTTTTATCAATTTGAGCTTTTAGTGTTATAATATCTAAATGAATACAATGTATATTCCTTTTTTTTCTGAGAGTCCTGAATAAATAAATGAATACATTTATATGCGTCGAACAGCAAATGTCAGCAAATAAATACATGCTGTTTTGTTCTAAAATAAAACTGTTTCCTGAAATAAACAGGTAACTAGATGGCTAAAGAAACGATCAAATAACAATGATATTAGTCTTAGTTAAATGAATGTATGCGAAATATGATATAAACCAACACATGCACATACATAAACAATGTAATGAAGTTATAAACAGTCACAATAAATGGTGTGTGATAAAAGGAGATCTGTACACACACCAGCCTGGAAGATTGGATGGGCTGAAGTTAGAGCGATCAGCTGCTCTATGGTTATTAGCTCAGGTGGGAAAGGTCAACAGGGCACTCTGTGTTTGACAGCATATTTCCTGTGTGCCGTCAGCCTCTGCACCCAACTGTGTGTGTGTGTGTGTGTGTGTGTGTGTGTGTGTGTGTGTGACACTAATGACAGATGATGGTGTGAGTAGACTCACGCCTGCCCGCTGCAGGATACTTTCACTAAGGAAAGGGGAAGTAGATCATACTGAATAACGTTTCCATTTCCTCATGCCGGTTATTCCCAGAATGCGCAGGTATAAATATCTCAGGTGAGAGGATGGAGGCAGGTAAATCAGAGCAGATCCAGCAGCAGCAGACACACAGAAGACATAGAGACAGGATGGACATCAAGCAGGTACGTGAGAGACAGACAGACAGACAGACAGACAGACAGACAGACAGACAGACAGACAGACAGACAGACAGACACACACACACACACACACACACACACACACACACAGACTGAAATGTTGACTTTAATTAAATGTATTGCTGTATGTCAAAAAATGTACACATAATTGTATAAGTTAGTTGAAAGCAATACTATTGAGTTCAACGTAATATTATTGCTTTCAACCGACCTAGTACAATTATGTGAGCGTTTTTTGTCATAATACATTTCATTAAAGTCAAGGTCTCAGTTTGTTCAGTGTAGAACACAGATGCTGGTCCTGCTCCGTCCCTTCAGCTGTGTGCTCCTCCACAGATCCTCCTCTTTGGGCTCCTCTTTGGGCTCCTGGCCCCCGGCTGGTCTCTGAGGAGCAACCGCTGCCTCCCTGAACAGGATCTGGAGGAGGCAGCGAAGAGGGAGCTGAGCCACTTCCAGGGGCCCCCACAGAACCAGGAACCGCTGGGCCCCTCGTACTCCTGCCCCGTGGAGATGTTCACGCAGCAGCCCCCCACACACCTGAAGGACAGATCTCTGTCCCCCTGGGGATACATGTAAGTAACACGCGGTGCACTCACATGTCAGGTCTGTTTAGAACCTGCAGCAGGGGGTCAGGGGCTTGAAAGGGTGAGACCCCGTCATTGGTCCCTGATGGAGTGTGGCTGGATCAAACAGAGGAAATATTTCTCTGTGGTGAAGGAAACATCAAACATGACCGGACTGCTTCATACGTGCTTGTGTCCTAGTTCAAGATCATGTTGGGAAAGTTGTGAGGGTGATGTGTTGTAAGTTGGGAGGGGGAAATATTTCCATAAAAGGTCCTCAAGCTTTGATAGATCCCAAAATATGTATGAACTATTATTATTTATATTAAAAATCTTAAAATATTCAAGCAAAAGATTTATTTTTAATCAATATCTATTTTTTTTTCTTTCTCATATTGTTATCAACTTCTTATCTATAACATGTATGATCTTGTTATAATTGAAGCATTTCATGCTTTGTTGGCATATATAGAATGGTGCAGCTCTAACACTCAGCATCTCTCAGCATCATGAAGCTGCAGTGAAACTATGAGGTGATGAAAACACATTTGCACAATAGTTGCGTAAGTGATCTTGGTTGTTTATTGAAGGCAGTGCTGGTATTGGTGCAACGCGCCCGGCGGCTCCACTCAGGACAGGGAATTCCCCCCCGACATCACCAAAGCTCTGTTGGCACATTTCTGCTGGGAATGACGCAAATTGCCACTGAGTAAAACGTGGAATCCGTCATCTGTATTAACTGTCTGTGTGTCTGTGATTGGAGAGTGTGCTTCCTGTTTACAGTCCTCAGCTTTCTGAAGTCAGTAATGTTCCAAACTCACGGTGGACACAATTTTAAGTTGTTGAGTTTCCCAAAAACAGTGTCAGTGTGTGACTGTGTGTCACTTAAGACTATCTGGATTCAACAAAAGGATATTTATGAATATGGACCTAAACTTAAGACGAAAACTAGACATTTGGACAGATTTTTGAGGTCTTCAGTGGAGAAAATAAACGAAGTATTTCCATGTTATGCTAATTCCACTCTTCAGAGAGAACTATTATCTTTGTCTTATAACAGCTACAGCTCAGGAAAAAATAAAGAGACCACTCCACATTGTTCTTGAATGTCAATCTCTACATGTATGGCAGCCATTCCATTCCAGTGTCTGTTGAATTCCAAAACAGAGAAATGTTGTCAGTAGTTTAGAGAATAGAATAAAAGAAGGTTCATTTGACTCAAACACATACCTTTAAATAGTAAAACCAGAAAGACTGATAATGCTGCAGTGCTCTGATAGAGCTGAATCAGTTCAGGTTTAGAAATGCATAAAACAACTGATATGTTTATAAAATGCAACACATTGATATATATTAAACCAGTGATTGAATTCTCTTTTGGCATGATAAGTCGAACAGAAAGCAGCCTGGTTGGAGTCTCTCCTCACATTTCAGATACCCCATAATGATGCTGTGCACACAATGACTGTGAAACAAGATTCACTGATGCAATGTTTGCAAAACATTCTGAATCCTGTGTTGGCTTGGTCATTATGGGGTGTTGATTGTGGTGAGGGAAGATGCATTTAAAATACTTTAGAATATGATAACTTGTTTAACAACAGTCATACAGTCATTTGGAGCCCTAATGGTTCGGGTCCTGGGGCGATCATGACCTCTGTTCATTTGGTAACACATGACACGTTGAGTCTGGACTCAGGCCAAGATAAAGAGGAGTGCCCTCCAGATGACACCACTGTCTCTCTGAATAAACATTATGGGGTGTAACATTTCTCTGTCACCTCTCCTCCCCGTCTCACTGACTCATTTTGTTTCTTCCCAGACTTGAAACGATGGAAGATCACTTTCCCTCCACCTATTACAGGGCTCAGTGTCTGTGCACTGGATGTGTGCTGATCCAGAACTCAAAGCTGGTGGAGAGCCACGACTACAACTCAGCACGAGTAGTACAGAGCAGGGTGTTTCTGAAGAAGGAGCTCTGCAGGGACAAGAAGAAGTACCGCTTGAAGCCCGTCAGAGTGGAGGTGGCTGTGGGCTGCACCTGCACCAGAGCCAACAGCACCCCCTAGAGGGATCTAGCAGAGCAGCCGACACCACAGTGCATGTTGTGTTTGTTTTAAAATGCAACCAGTTATCGAGGGTCAGACTCAGGGTGATGAGGGAACATCTCCAGCGGCTCTCTGACCAATCACTGCTGAGGCTTCAAAAATCAAAAGTCACACCCGCCTGTACGTATAGGTATATTTATTGTCATTATGTCTGACATATGATGCATCGAAAATGTTTTCTGTAGGTCTATTTAGGCCTTAGATTTGATCCTGACTTGTTTAAAGCTCTGCCTAGTGCAGCTTATGTAAATGAGATATACTACATAATGTACTTATTTTTATATTGATGGGCTTGTCATCCAAAAAATTAGCTATTGTATAGTTTTGCAATTTAATAATTTATATAATAATATTTATAACTATTTATTGGGTTTGTTTTGCATGTGAAACGTTTGAGTTTATGGAGATTTTGAATGCTCAGAGTTATTGAGTGGATGAGGTGAATTTTATATTTATTTATGTTGCATATCTTGTAGATGTTGTCCCAGTGGGACATAACAAGTCTGATAAAGACTGAAAGTTCAGCTTCTTTGAAGCAAAATAAAGAAACATGTTTGAAAGTAAACAAATTCTCTGGCTTCTTTATTGTTATCCTTTCAACATAATTATTTAACATTTGTAGGATCCAGGTTTATTTGTCCAGAAAGAGTGGGTGTGTGCAGTGTGAAATACATTGCATTTTAAAATGAAGTTATAGTTAGGGTTTAGTTATAGTTAGGGTTAACTCTATTTGCATTTTTTTGTTTTAAAGGTAGGGTAGGTAAGTTTGAGAAACCGGCTCGAGATACACTTTTTGTTATATTCCATGGAATGCTCTTAACATCCCGATAGCAATAAATATCTTAAGTGCTTTGAAATTGGGAGATCCCGATTTTTTTTTTTTTCAGCTAGCGACTGTATATGGGGACGATAGGTTGGGACGTTGACAGGAGTTTAACGTAAAGCCAGCCCACATTTTAGTAATGAAGTGAAGCAGCACATCTGGATCAGCTCCGTTGTTCCCCCGTTTTTAGACATGTGGGTAAGGAGGAAAAGAGAGAGGGTTTTATTTTCTGACACTTTGAGTCTCCTTACACACACATATTTATGTAGAAAAGACATCAAAAGTGCATTTTGCATAATAGGTGACCTTTAAAGTCTATATAATGGGGCTCAGATCAGATGATCAGGGGGGAGTCCAGCTTCAGAAAGCTGCTGTACGGCTAACACCTCCACCAAGCTCCAGCAGCAACCTCGGGGCAGTACAATGGGCAGCGGCTGTACACTGCTCCATGCTGTGTGAAAATCATACATTTGGAGTATTTGAAAACACTACTGTAGTTGGAGAAACACTTTGAGGATGTCAAAAGGAGATAACTGTGCTTTAAAATGGTAATCTAATAACAAATGAATTGACTTCTCAGTCAAATAACAGCAATAACAGTAAATTGTTCTATTTATTACTTTATCAAAGCATTTTATACAAAGTGGGAACACAAACACTTGTTGAAAATGATTTCAGATCAACATCTGGAAAGACACTGCCACTTTTATGTAGCAAACTTCTTCTGGCGGACAGGTGCAGGCAGCTGCGACAGGATGTCCAGCAGGGGGCGCTCCACCACCACCAGAGAGTGGTCCTCCAGCAAACGCACACACAGCAGGTGCTGTGGGAATATCAGGGGGAAATAAATCAGTACGATTGATGGCAAAATGAACTATAATGCTTGTTTGCAAAATTAAATGTGTATCTGTGTGGCTAACAGGGTCTCTGTATATGATGCCCTTTAATAATCTAGCAGAGAACCTTCAGCTCTGATCCGATTGAACAGTTGCAATTAAAGTTATTCAACCCCTATTGCACATTAAGCTTATTTGCACAATATACCATTTCTCAGCTGTTTGCAATAAAACAATTACACAAGAACTGTTTTAGTATTTTAATGAAACTAATATTACAAGGGTTTTTATCCAAATTCAACAGATAATGCTACTTTTTTTTTTTTTTTTTTTACACTTATGCTTTTATTGAGTTTTCACAACAATAATAACAGAACAAGAAAACATAATACACACAAATCAGTTGTAAAATAAAGCACAATAAATACTAGTTGTCTGAAGACCTTCAATATTCACACATACCGTACAGGATTGAATTAGTCATTCACTTACTCATTGGTGTCAACCATGTAAATATTCCACTTTTCCCATTTCCTATTGAATGCATTCTCTTGGATTCTCAAAACATATGTCAGCTTTTCCATGACGAAAATATCTTGAACAATTTCCAGCCACTGCTCCTGAGTCGGAGCGTTCACATTAAGCCAATTCCTAGTTATAGCTTTCTTACTCGCTGCAAGTAAAACCTTAATCAAATATAGATCGCCTCCCATCACAACATCCTTAATGTTCCCAAGATACATCACCGGGCAGGTATTTGGGATTCCATAACCCAAAATAATTTTGACAACTGCATTAACCTTCTCCCAATATGACCTTATCTTTGTACAGTTCCAGAAAATGTGTGAGTGGTTAGCCTCCATGTTGCCACACAACCTCCAACACTGTTGCTGTACACCAAGTTGCCTGCTCTTTATTTTGGGTGTTATGAAAAAGCGAGTCAGGTTCTTCCAGCAGAATTCCCTCCATACTAATGAGTTTGTGGATGTAAATTGCGTCTCGAACATTTGAAACCATTCTTCCTCTGAAATTTTAATTTGTAACTCTACTTCCCATTTTGCTTTTATGTAGATAGTCGATTCCCCCCTGTTTCCCCCCAAAGCCTGGTAGAAAGCAGAAATTATCCGGGACCCCTTCTGCTGATACGCATCCACAATCACCCCAGTTACAGTATCTACAGATTCATCTGCATTCAGCTTTATCTCTTTTACAAAATAGTGTCTTAGCTGCATGTATCTAAAATAATCCCTGTCTGTAATACCATATTTTGCCTGTAATTCCTGAAAACCCATCAATTCACCCTTTTCTGAAACCGTACACATTGCTGTTATGCCCTTTTGCACCCATTCTTTGAATGCTGGATCGTACACACCTGGTTTAAAATTGGAATCGTATGCAAACCACCTCAGCGTGCGTATCCCTCTCTTTAATTTGTATTTTGCTACTACAACATTCCAGACCTCTAGTGTAAACGCAACTATCGTATTAATTTCACCTCTCAGAGCCTTCACCAAATTCCTATCTCCTACCAAGGCCTGAATGTGGTGACCCTGTACCTCCCTTTCCATGGCTTTCCATCCAGACTCATAATCTGGTCTACACCAGTAGGCCAAAGGTCTGAGTTGGGCTGCATAGAAGTATTCCCTAAGATTTGGTAAAGCCATTCCCCCCTTACTTTTAGGCAACTGAAGTGTCGTAAATCGTATTCTTGGTTTTTTACTATTCCAAACAAATCTAGAAATCATCCTGTCCCAGGTTATGAATTTTTTTTGGGGAACATCAATTGGAAGAGACTGAAAAAAATACAGCAGCCTAGGTAGGATATTCATTTTAACCGTTTGTATTCTGGCACTGAAGTCTAAAGGGAGGGTGGACCACCTTTCTACATCCTTTCGGATATTGTCATCAATTTTGTTATAATTGGCTTCAAACAGGTTGGAAAATGTTTTGGTTATAGTTACACCAAGATAAGTCATTGTTTTGGAATTCCATTTTAGGTTATATGCATGTCTAATTTGTTGGGATGGGGAATAATTGAATGAGAGAATTTGAGTTTTTGTTACGTTCACTTTATACCCTGAATAGTAACCATATGTGTCGAGTAGGTTCATCAGGTTTGGGAAACATACATCTGGTTGCTCAAGGAAAACTATAACATCATCCGCAAAAAGCCCAATGATATGATCTTCCCCCCCTATATTGACACCCTGCAGGTCTTCACTCTGCCTTATTGCTTGCGCCAATGGTTCAACAAATAAAGCAAAGAGAGTAGGAGAGAGACAGCAACCCTGTCTAGAGCCTCTCTCCAGCTGAATCCTATTGGACAAACTCCCATTTACTTTGATCCTAGCCGTAGGTTCGTGATAAATAGTCTTAATACACCGAATTGCATTTTCATTTAAACCAAACCTCCTTAGTACTTCATATAAAAAAGACCAACTGACACTGTCAAACGCTTTTTCTGCGTCCAGACTAACCAGAACCATACTCGTGCCCTTTTTATGCGCATTGTCTACGATATGGAGAGTCCTTCTGATATTGTCTTGTGTTTGGCGTCCTCTAATGAAACCAGTTTGATCTTCATGAATAAGATCTTGCATAAAAGTCTCAAATCTTTTACAGATAATTGAGGTAAACAGCTTGTAGTCCACATTTAAAAGAGAAATTGGCCTATAATTTTTACAGTGGTCTTTGTCTTTGCCTTCCTTAGGCAAAATGGAAATAATTGCTTCCCTCCAAGATGGGGGAGCCCTGCCTTCTTTAAGAGTCCAATTAAAACAAGACAGAAGCAGAGGTGTTAGCTCCTTCGTGAAAGTTTTATAGAACTCTGGTGGGAACCCATCGCTGCCCGGTGATTTACTGGTCTTTAGCCTACTGATTGCAGCTTCCAACTCTTCAACTGTAAATTGCGACGTAATGGTGTCATTCTGTATCTCACCTATAGATGGCAGATCAAGAGAGTTAAGAAAGTTTCTTATTGTGCTTTCATCAGCTAATGGTGGATTAGAGTAGAGTGTCTTATAGTATTCTTCAAATATTCTTTCTATCTCATCTGGCTCATATAGTAGTTGGTTAGTTTGGGGGTCCCTTGTTCTATGAATTGTATTAGAGGCTTGCTGTTTGCGCAGGCGTCTAGCCAGGAGTCTAGCTGCTTTTGAGCCTGATTCATAATAAGACTGCTTTAAAAACCTTGCCTTTTTTTCTATTTCTCCTCTAAGGATCTCATTTATCTCCCCCCTTGTTTCCTTAATTTGTTGTAATGCCGATTGATCCCCTGTACTCTTATGTTTTGTCTCCATTTCTCTCAATTTTTCTATTTTGTATTTGTATGTGGCTAGCCGGGCCTTTTTTTGTGATGCTGTTAGGGCGATCAGCTTTCCACGGAGAACAGCCTTCAAAGCATCCCACAGTATCCCAGGGTCCACATCCCCATTATCATTCTCCTCTATATATATTTGTATCTCTTCCCTTAACTGTTCCACGGTCGCCTTATCATTCAAAACACCCACATTGAGCCTCCACACTGTATTCTTTTGTCTACTGTTCAGATTTATTGACAAGCTAATCATATTATGATCCGAAACATCTGCCACCCCGATTTTACTCTCTGTGATCCTGTGACTTTCACCCGTATTTATTAAAAAGTAGTCAATTCTGGAGTACACAGAATGGGGCACTGAATAGTGTGTATAATCCCGTTCTAGGGGGTGAAGTTCCCTCCAAATATCAATTAGTCCCATTTCCTGCACTGACGCATTAACAAACTTGGTCAGGTGCTTCTTGCTATTTTTGTGACTTGTAGTGTCTATGGTATGATTCAGGACCACATTAAAATCCCCTCCACATATCAAAATACCCTGTCTCTAATGCAATGACGTCAAACAGATTTTTAAAAATAGATTTGTTACTCTCTGGGGGGGCATATACATTGACCAATGTCACCACTGCATTTTCAAGCTTTCCTTTCACTAATATATATCGTCCCTCTTTGTCCCTAACTTCTTTATGGAGTTCAAATTTAACTGCATTTGAAATAAGGATAGCCACTCCCCTCTTCTGGCTAGGTTTGTAAGAACTATAGAACGTATTTTTAAAACCAAAGCGTTTTAATTTTTCATGCTCCTGTTGAGGCAGATGAGTTTCTTGTAAAAATAGTACTTGGGCCTTTTCTTTTTTCAATTTAGCCAGGACCTTGCTCCTTTTAACTGGATTATTCATCCCATTTACATTAAGTGACACCAATTTTATATTATTGTACGGCATTTACATTACCCAATCCTTTGCATTCACAAAACTCCAGACAGCTGAAAACTACACAGACCTGAACATCTGGCCTACATGTAGTGAACGTAGAACGTAAAAAGAAAAACGTAGACTTCCAAGGTAGGGTGATTCCTCGCCACCCTAAGTCCCCGTTGGCAGGTAGAGGGGAGAGCCTCCTCCTGAAGGGCCCCTCACTAGAGGTGAAACACGCAGTCTCACGCATCCTAGTAGTCCAACAGCATCTGATAGCATTTATATAATCCAAATGAAGTCGTGACAAATATATACAGTGAATATATAATATGAATCAGTTAGTCCCGGGAGGGATCCGCTCATACTCTTGTAGCCTCTTCCTTACTCTGCTCGCGGTCTCGTCCCCACCTGCACTACTCTCTCCGACGCGCTGCCATGTCTTGGTCTGGTGGAGACGCTCCATCTCCGGGTACAGCTCCGAAGCGTTGCGGTCTGGTATCTCCACGGAGAAACCTCTCCTCCTCAGCTCCTGCGCTGCATCTTGCGCACTGTCGTATGTGCGTGTTCCCGAGTCCCAGTGAATACGCATCCTGTCAATAGGTGTCTGAAAACGTATATTTTTCTCTTTAAGGACCCTCTTTATTCCCACGTACGCCTTGCGCTTCAGGACGACCTCCGTTGCATAGTCGTGATCGAACGATAGACGTCGCCCTTCCATCAGTATCTTTTTTTCCCAGGCCTTTTTCAGTACCCTTTCTTTGGTGTTAAACTCCAGAAAGTTCACCACTATGGACCTTGGCGGTGCATTCCTTTCCGGTTTGCGAGCCACAGCTCTATGGGCGCGTTGTATCTGTAGGTTGGTGTCCGGTAAAGCGAGTTCAGTTTTCAAAAGTTGATCCACAAAGTCAGACATGGAGTTACCTTCCTTCTCTTCGGGTACTCCATAAATGCGCATATTATTTCTCCTGGATCGACCTTCCAAATCCACCAGTTTCCCCTGCATGGCTCTCTGTTCTTTCATTGATTTAATCAACGCATCTGACAGAGCCATGTTTACTGTCTCCGCCTCATCGATTCGTTCCTCCGCTTCTTTCAGCCTAGTTTCGTGGGCCTGGGTTAGCGCGGAGTTAGCAGAAAGTTTTTGGTAAATTTCCTGCTTCATATCTTCGAGTTCAGATTTCATGTCCCCCTTGATTTCTTCTTTAAGTTTGTTTAAGTCCACTTTATGCTCAGCCCTGAAATCGCGTATTTCCTGGAGCACTGAGCGCATGGTGTCTGCCGAGTCCTGTTGTGAGCTAACGGAGCTAACGGAGCTTTGAGCATCTTCCATCTCCGGTGAATTCTGTCTTTCTAGTTTGTCACCTTTCTTTTGACTTCTAGTTCTCTTTCCCCCCTCTCATTCCAATAAAATTACATCGATTTGTATATTATTTGGCGAGTTAAGGGGGTTGATTTCCAATCGCTATCGAGAGCTAAAAATTAAGCAGCCATCTCACTCGCCTTGCTCACCGGAACCGATAATGCTACTTTTAATGACTACTGCAGTCTCAATATTATTCAACCCCTTCATGACAAGCATCTTCAGTCTTAGTACAGGGTATATGCAGGAATCCTGAAGCAGATTTAACTTTTAAGACCTTTTATAAGACCCTTTCCATACATTTTAAGACCTCATCGCCACTTGGAGTTTGAACCGGTTACATTAGCCGCGTTCACACCAAGTACTTTGCCGCACTTAGTGCCCCAGCACTTATTACCCCAGGGCACTTATGGCGCGTTTCCACTACACGGCCTCGCTCGGCCCCGCTCGGTATGGCTGGGCCTCGTTAGGACTGGCTCACTTTATGGCGCATTTCCATTACAGTTTAGGAACTGGGGTAGTATCTATAGTAACGCAGTGTAGGCGGAGCCGTGACGTGATCTTCAGAGATCCCCAGAAAAACAACACAGCCGTTAGCTGTTAGCACTCAGAGCTCACAGCTCCTCATATCTGTTCAGAAACTCGACAAAAGTTAAACAAGTACAAACCACAGACTGCCTGTGTCATGGTGAATACAGTCGCTGCTTTATTTATGTCTGTATAGGCCGTTGTTGTGAGTGTGGACGGTCGGAGCATAGACTGCGTTAGCTTAGCCAATCTCCATTTAGAAAACACGCATTTTAAAAGGTTGTTCGCCTGCCGTCTGTCTGCAGACTTGACAAAGCATTAATTCATGGTTTTTACTAACCGGTATCAGTATGTTGTTACTTCGGCATCATTTTGAAATGTGTATTACAATTAAATCACGGTCAAATATGTCCATCTTGTTGTAGTTGTAGCCCCCTTGCCAGCGATGCTCTCTCTAGTTTAGCATACTCAGCCCGACTCAGCCTCGTTGTCTCTGGCCCTAGACCCACGATTTTATGAGGCCAGAAAAACTGTGAATTAGGACCCGCCGGCCGGTACTAGGCCAAGTGGAAACGCAACCAAAAACGGGCCGCTGACGTCACAGCCCTCTTAAACCGTGCTCCGCGCTGTAGTGGAAACGCGCCATTAGTACAGATCGCGTTCACACCGGAATAAGTTTCCTGAGGGAAGATTACGCAAATGAGCCGCTGACGTCACTTCGTCTTCACTGGCAGGCCGCAAACCACTTCACGGCGTATACTGCCACCCGAAGTCCCCGGCCGGAAGTCCCCGGAGTTGGGGACTGGCTTCAGTAGAAGCTGCTGGGACTCCCAGCAGCTTCTACTGAAGCCTTCCGAGTAAATCGCCAGAACGCCGACACCTCCTCATCTCCACCGCTCCCATGTTTTCTTTTGTGTTGCCATAAGTTAGTCTCTCTGCGTTTGTGCGCTGGGCGAATGCTAATGCTAATAATGCTAATGCAAGGATAATAAAATGGCGGCTCTACAAAACATTTCAGAGTTGTACGGGGCGTGGTTTGCAATTCGCCCAGCCAATCAGAACTGGGGCACTTTTTTCCCCCAGGAAAGTACCATCTCTCAGCAGGCACTAAAAATGGGGGTAAAAGTTCATGGCACTCAGTACTCTTTTTGGTATGAACGCGACATAAGGGGTACTAACGGAACTAAACGCGAAAAGTACTCCGGTGTGAACGCGGCTCTTGGCGACACACTTTACCTCACATTGACTATATACAGTATTGATTGTCCTTCCTCCTTATCTTCCAACCATTTGGACGCAGACTTGCATTTCCCCATAACGATGTTGTTTAACAACCGGCGTAAACGGACCTTCGCGCGCTATCAAGCAGTGAGCGTGCGATGTCCTGTTCAGATGACGGCAAATCCAAACTACACAGAATCACACTACACACCTACGCAATGATTACATTCAGGCAGACTGTAGAATACAACCTCTTTGGACAATTTATATACTTATTGAAAACAAGCTACAAAATCTAATACCTTGGAAAATGCACTTTAATACTTTTTAATAGCCTTAATTTTTGCTAAATTGATTTAGCAACTTTTAATACTTTTTAAGACCCCGCGGACACCCTGTAGTAGAGCTGATCTGTTCTGACCTGCTGCAAACGTGATGCCAGACCCCAGCTTCTGACCGCGCTCCTGAGGAATCCTAGCACATTGCTCATGGGCAGTGGCCTCCAGTTCACTAATATTGTGTTACGTTATGAGAGTGCTCTCGTACTTGTTTGATTCTGAAATTGTATATATTTATATAAATATATGTGTGTGTATATGTCCGCATCTGTAGCCTGTTATTGTCTCATTATACCGCACTGTGAATGAATTCAAAGTAAATATATAAGTGGTCATGAACACATCTGTCCATCAGACAGAGGGCTGCTGTGCCTCCTGTCATCATTAATGGACGTCTCTTTAAAATGACCGCTCAGAGGAGAGGAGTTCTCATTTCTCTAACCGCCTGCTGCTTCCCCTCCTCTCTCCTCGGTTCCGCTCCTCGACTCCTCCCCTCGCATCTCCTGTGGGCGGGACTAAGACACGAGGATAGGAGTCGAGAAGGGGAAATTAGAGAATTGAGAAGCCTTCACTCTCTCCAGTACAGGTTAGCTCTGAGTGTTAGCGATGCTTGCAAATGTAAACACAGACCATATTACTTCCAAAACACGTCGGTCATTGATTCTGATAGCGACGTTTCTGATATGACGTAAATTAAGTCATATCGGATCAGCTCCGTTGAACCCCCGTTTTTAGAGATTTGCGCACAGAGGAAAAGAGAGAGGGTTATATTTTATGTATAAAAGACATCAAAAAGTGCATTTTGCATGATAGGTCCCATTTAAATCCCACCAGAGATTTTCTATAGAGTTCAAGTCAGGACTTTGAGGTATGCTTGTATCCTGTTGGAATGTCCAATGATGCCCACGCTTCAGCTTCCTCACAGACGGCTTGACGATTTTTCCTAAAATGTCCTGATACTTGACTGAATCTTGCCCTCCACACGCTGCTGGATTCCAGTGCCAGAGCCACCGCAATGCTTCACTGGAGGCAGGGTGTTCTTTTCAGCATGTGCTTCATTCTTCTTCCTGCAGACATACCCCTGATCCATAGGCCAATGCCGCCCTCTTGTGCTCTTGGGTCAGGAGTGTTGTACGACTTCTAGTCGGGGCATGGAGCCCTTCACTGTTTAGAATGAGCCTTACTGTGCAAACTGAAACCTCAGTGCCTGCCAGGCCCGGACTGGCCATCAGGAGGACCGGGAGGTTTCCTGATGGCCTGGACTGTTAAGTGGCCTGCTGGCCTGAGGATTTATTTTTATTTTGTATGTATTGTGAACGCAACGCTGCACATATGTGGGTCTGCCTCACACAGGGTGACTGGCTGTCTACATGATGTGGCCTGCCCACATGCCCACTGTCATACAGATCATACATCCAAGCCCTCGATTGGTCTCGTGTGTCATTCAACCTCGGGAGGGTGCGTGTGGCGCGAGCGAGTGAGAGAGAGCGAGTGAGAGAGAGAGAGAGCGCACCGGTTACTTGTATTGTTGTTGTTCGCATCTGGTGCTAGCTAGCTGCTCTAACGGATATAAGGAGCAGTTTCAACAACAAGTTGGAGGGAGAGCTCTTTCCTGTCAGACTGAGAGGCTGATATAGCTCAGTGAGGTAAAGGGCTCTCTCAGTGTTTAGATAGTTAACTTAGGCCATGTTTACACGGAGACGAAAACAAAAACTAACCTTAAGGCCCGGACACACCAATCTGACTACAAAGAACTGACACAGACGGACCCCCGACTGTTGCGTCGCGTCTCGGCCATGTGTCGCACTGGAACACACCGCAAAGACTTCAGCCGACGGCCAAGTAGCACGTACGAACTGCGCATGCGTGAGTGGCAATAACTCTCCTTACCAGCAGGCGGCAGTAGTGTGTATTCGTCATTCAAAAGAGGCAACAACCGGAAGACAGACTGCGTGATAACCGAGAGAAGAAGAACAGACTGCGTGATATAAACAAACAACAAATAGCGTGTGCGTTCCATGTTCCCTCTACAGCGAGAAGCTCATGGGGCTTTCCCGAACCTGTGTCGAGAGCTGGAGTTAAATGAAACCTCAGATTTGCCTTCTTAATCGTTTGTTTGGTCCCTCACTTCCGTTTCGCTTCTCATGCACTGATTCGCTAGCTGAACAGCCAATCAGAGTGATTTATTTTGCCGACTGCCTTTGGCCGACTGCCCGCCGATTCTGAATCTGCGGGTTTTCGGTCGAAAAGGCGTCGGCCCGGCTGAAAAGACCCGACGGTGCAGGACACACCAATCCGAGTAGGGCGTGTCGATGCTCATCGTCGGCCTGACGCCCACCGACGCCGATAATCGGCCTGGTGTGTCCGTGCCTTTAGTCGATATCAAAAAAGTCTTCCGTCCACACGGAATCGGCTCAAGAACCGTGTCCGTCCACACGAGACCGCTCGACCCGCTGGAGACGCTGTAGTACAATGCCGGGCCTGTAAGTGGCGCTGTACTTCCGCCACAAAATACACCATAAGCAGCGAACAAGACCCCCCCCCGAGCATGGTTGCCATGGTTACCCTTCTGTTTATTCTCCGCGGTGGATTTAGCAACATGTAGTTCATGTAGTTCTCCATGTCCACTTGTTGCTGATGATTGTGGTAGAGGAGCTGTAGATTTTGCACTAACATCTGTAGCATGGTCAGTAGCGTCTGGAGCACGAAAGCAACCCTGTGATCCGCCATTGTTGTTGTTGGCGAAACACATCAACAATGACGTGGGTGACGTGGGGGTGAGCAGCAGAGGTGGGGAGAGGCGGGGCTATGGCGTCATCGTTATCAGGAAATGATCGTATAGGACGTACACACGGAGCCGTTTGGCCCCCCAGAGCGTTTCGTCCGCAGATCTACCCACCTTGGGACCCGTTACCGTTTGAGGGCTCCGTTTCCGCGGTTCCGTTACGGCCTCGTGTGAACGAACCGTCCATACGATAGAGAACTGTAGCAGATACAACCTGTTTCATCTCCGTGTAAACGTGGCCTTAGTCTAAGTTATCTCAGTGGGTCACAAACGGTTTGGTCACCATTTATGTAAACACATATTTCCATTTGAGGGGAGCGTGATTAGTAAAATATGCATGAATAAAAAGAACAAAATGAAGGTGAAAAAAGGTAATATAAACTCTTAAAACTTGTTAAGAGCTAAAAGCTAGTCTTTGCTGCTGCCTCAAAGAGGAGCAGGGGGGGAGGGGGGACACAGGAGAGGCTGATTCAGGAGCCCAGACACACTCACAACTATAAATGAACCAAAAATAAAGAAATAAACAAGTTTCAATCTTTTTTCATATTGGATATGTTATGTTATTGGTTATGGCCATGTTCTTATGATTTTATGATTATTTAAATGTATATAGTTTTATGGGTGTTTCCATAGATCTAGTCTCTTTATTCTCCCCTCAAAGTGCACCAGATCGATGCATTTAACTGCAAAATTAAATAAAAAAATTCCGGACCCCCCTAGAGGATTTGGGGTCGACCCCCACTTAAAACATGTTCACATGGATAGGTTCCCAAATATTTTTGCACAATCTTTTTAAATAGTAACCCCTGTCCATATGTTTGTTCTGGGGTAGTAGATGTAAAGTATAGGGCTACCACTATAGGCAGCAACGATGTAAATATGGACAAATAAATCCAGCAAAATGGCACAAAACTGGTAGTGGCCTGGCTGGGTGTATAATTCCCGGCCTGACTTATTGTCCCAGTCCGGCCCTTGCTGCAGGTGTCAAAACGTTTTTATGCAGTTTGTGTTGAATTTGGATAAAAACCCTTGTAATATTAGTTTCATTTAACTACTTAAAAAGTTCTTGTGTCATTTGTTTATTGTAAACAACTGAGAAATGGTATGTTTTGCCAATAAACCTAATGTGCAATGGGGGTGTAATAATTTTGATTGCAGCTGTACATCTACTGTTTACCTCACTGTGATTAAAGAGAAAACAGCTGACGCAATGAAAACCTTCCAGAGCATTATATCCTGTCTGTGAGGATTACAATCACTCAACAATCAACACTGCAGTGTTCAGACATCTGACTAGCTTTTTTTCACAACTTTTTCATGACAGTATTTAATTTCTTCTTTTGTTTCCTCTTGCACCTTTTTTATTGTTTTATGTTTCAGTGTTGTATCAGCCTGGTACTATCGTTCAGATTGTCATTGGCAAAACTGTGCTTATTGAGCATAGGACAATTAAGTCTTTGGATCTGTTAATCAAAAAGACTGGATTTTCAACAGGAAATTACGTAAAACCATTCAGGTTTTTTTTTATGATCTCATGGGAAACCCTAGTTCAATTAAAACAGTTAAAGTGGACCTATCATTCTATATTTGAATAATATATTGTAGGGCCATACCTATATAAAACATGTCTGCAAAGTTTTTTTCTGTGACGTAGCTTTAATGCAAATGAGCTGCAGCTGACCACGCAGGAGAGGGGAGCGTGCTCAAAGATCAGCTGCTGGGCTGTCAGAAGAGGGGGAGGGAAAGAGATCTCCGTCCTCCGTGTTTTATTCTTATATTATTATATAGAGTCGTTATTCATTTGTTTTAAAGCTCAATAAATAACAAAGAAGACCTTTGACCGGCACTTTTATAATTTTGTCCGGAAGATTTCAACTTTAACGGACATGTTGAAAAAACTCTGCCGCACGGTCCCCTCGTTCCTTGGAAGAGGCGGAGAGGTGGGTGTTTGTCATCTGCTGGTGGACTAACCGGAGATAATTACAGTGCTTGCCTCGACGGGGAGGGATTGCATTGAATTAAAGCAGCGGAAGCAAACGCTTGCCTCGGGGAGGGAGAAAAAGAGCCACAGCGGAGAATAAACAGAAGGGCAACCATGGCAACCATGCGCGGGAAGTCTTCTTCGCTGCTTTTGTGGCAGACTACAGCGCCACTTACAGGCCTGGCATATGTACTACAGCGTCTCCAGCGCTTTCGAGCGGCAATGGCCGGCCGTGGCCCAACCCCACATTCCCCTGATAGGTGAAGAGTTGGCCATATAGGCGGAGCTCCTCGTTCCTGACGTCAGAGAATTTTCAAATCTGTATCAGTCTATCAGATCCGTTGCAGCCCCGTTTTTAGAGATTTGGGTATGGAGGAAAAGAGAGAGGGTTGTGTTTTCTGACACTTGTTGAGTTCCCTGACACACCGGGGACACATATTCATGTATAAAAGACGTACAAAAGTGCATTTTGCATGATAGGTCCCCTTTAAAGTAGCGCTCCTGGGCTCAGTGCATTCATACCTGGAAGTTCTTGCATATCTTAAAGGCGTGGCTGTGCATGATCCTCTCTGACTCAGGAAGACTCCTCAGTGTCATCTGATTGTAGAGCGGAGTCTTCGCTTCAGGGAGGGGCTGCACAAAGAAACAAAGAAACAAATAGAGCATGACAACCATTCAACCCCCCTTGCCTCAGGAGGAAAACTGAAACACTCCGGGCATAGATAAAGCAACATCAACATGACAGACAGCCTTTCACTGAGCGCCCACATACCAGATTCTGGTCAATGATGCAGAACATGAACGTGTCGTGCAGGATGATGTGAGCTGGATTTTTAGGATTGAAGGCGATGTGTGTGATGGGGGTGTCTCTCTCCATCCACAGGGGGTGCAGTCCCTGTTTCTGCAGCTTCCGACTCCATTCTGTGTACTCCTTCTGTACCAGTGAGTACTCAAAGATCTGTATCATACACAAAACACAAACCATTACAGGGGCTGCAGGGCTCGACATTATAAATGGCCCGCTGGCCCGGAAGCACTATTCAGACACCCCGGGCCAGCATAACGTACTTTCCACTTGCCCGCTCGGGCCACTAAAAATATTGCTTGAAAAAAAAAAATGGTCCTGTGGTATTGGTATTTTGACAAGCAATTTTGTTAAATTGTTTCGTTTATTAATGCTACAACATAGCATTTTGTGAGGCACAAACTACATTCCTGCTTGTACTACAACATTTGAATCATCAGTTCTTCCTCATTTTCCTCCATTGTTTATATTTGGTTTATTAAAATAATTACATTGTGGTCATTGTTAAAAAATGTCTGCTATGAGTATTATTATTTGTATAATGCGCTTTCTGCCTTCCTGTCATTAGGAGTTAGACATGTAATGGCTATGTAATAGCCTAGATTAGAACCTTCATTATCCTAAACTGCTGGGACATTTCCCTACAGCGAATATACCTTTATACGTGTTCTACTCTTCACTTACTTGTCAGCATAGGTCGGCATTGATGTACAGAGCCGACAAAAGACCTTGTTTATATTGGCATCATATTGAAGCCAACTCCATCGATCAAGCCAGTGTGGCTGAAACGTTCTCTCCCTCTTCTTCTCATACATACTCCCTGTCACTCTCCTTTAACTCCTCCGGTGACATTCTTTTATTTGAAGATTGTTTTTTGCCCGGCGCTTGGCCGGTTACCGTGGTATTAAAAACATTTTGGCGAATAGTTAGGTGGCGAGAAAGTCTGTAGTGAACGAGCGCGCTCACGGGAGCCTGCTCGCGCTGCGCTCTGCAGCAAACAGCTGTTTGCTTTTCACCCAACAACGACAACCGCATAAATTACCATTGCAACAAATGTGTTAATTTTCTTCATTATTAGTCGATTTTTTGGACGAATCCTCTTGGGCCAGTGGTTACAATGGTAGGGCCAGTGATAATAAAATGTTACCCTTAATATCTACCCCTGGGCTGTAGCACGTACATCTCTGTGTTGTACTTAGCAGAGCAGATACTTCGTTAGCCGATGACAGAATCACACATTACCTGCTGGTCTGCATGCACCACCACGAGGTTGCTGTTTGTTGGGTGGATGGCTATGGCAGTGGGACATGAGCTGTACACCGGAACTGTACAATGAAGCTGCAAACACAAAGAGGGGGGGGGGGGGGTTACTATTGTTGCTTTGGCTACAATTCAAATTTGACCTATCAGTTAACAGCACGATGGAGTTCAAACTCACCTTGAGCTTGTCCAGGTTGAACACATGGATCTGACAGTCGGTGTTTGCAGTAGCCAGCCATTTGCCGTCCTCACTGACACACAGCAGGTGGACAGGCTGAGAGGAGCCTGACAACACACACACACACACTTATCTAGAGAGCATCATAACAGCCATTTAGCTTTGACGTGCTTCAAAAAAAATGCATTCCCCAACTGGGCCATGACCACTGACGTTAGTGAAGAGTGAGTAACTCCTGCAGCAAGGACTAGGCCTGTCGCGATAAGCAATTAATTGACACGATAAATAAAAATGAACTCGATAATTTTTCTGACCTCGATAAATTGCCGTTTACATGCGTGTTTGTTTACATAAGGAAGTGACCAGCATTTTAGCCTGGTGCGCTGTGGCTGCTGGCCCGGGGCGCTGTGAGGGGCGGGGCTCACACACAGCCAGGTCAGGACACTCCGCGTGCAACAGCGTAGCAGCCAAATGAATAATATAGACAAGCAGGAGACAACGTGTGACTTACTCGAGGGGAATTTGAAGTTGAATGGAATAGGTTGCAAAACCTAATTCCACATCTCCGGTGTGGGAATATTTTGGATTTAAGCCAAATCAACGAGGCGAACCTACGGACTTGAATGAGCCGGTATGTTGCATTTGTTTTAAAAAGGTAGCAACAAAAGCTAGCAATACGACCAACCTTAAACTGCACCTGAAACACAAAACCCCATTCCGTTTTCCCAGCTGGGAGCAAACACGGCAGCTGGAGATGGAGAGCCCCCACCTTCCCGACAGTTTACAATCAAAGATGCATTTGCCCGACGATGCAAACATGTTGGTGTTACTTGCTCGAAATCTTTGAAAAACAGATTTGGATATGGCCTGTTGAGGCATCTGGGTCTTTGTATGGACAGTGGACTGTACACTTGACTGCTATTTTAAGGAGGTCTTTTTTGCTTGTGAGACAATGTGTGCTCATATTTTTTATTTTTATATATAGAGAGAGAGATAGAGAGAGAGAGAGCTCTATTTTCCAGCCTGAGTATATTTAATTTATTGTTTTGGTTGTGTGTGATTTAATTAATTTGTTTTATTTATTATATATAATTTATATATTTGAATATTATTTCACATTTCATTTGCAATGTTGAATGTTCAATAAAAAGTTCTGTTTGAAAGGATGTACTTGAAATATTATTATCATTATGTCAGTGGTCTAAAATGGTCTTACAACGGTGCCGACAATATTATCGTTTATCGCAATCATTTCCGGGAACATTTATCGTCCAACAAAATGTATTATCGTGACAGTCCTAGCAAGGACAACTTCATACAGGGAACCATTGCATAAGAACATAAATGGAAAAAGTGGATGAATTCCCTACATGGAGGTGAATGCAGCAATTGTCTTTTATTTAAGTAGTACATTTTCAAAGTTAGTTTGCACACATTCTGGTAATTTATTTTCAAGTAACCATGGTTTTCACTAGGGCTGCCCTTGAATAAAGATTTTTCTAGTCGACCAATAGTCGTCAATTAAGGCGATTAGTCGCCTAATCGTCGCACGTTTATGATACATTATGATTATAAATATATATATTTTTTTTTAATTCTTTTTTCCCCAAAATGGTTTCAGTTTCAAAGGCTGATAAAGAGCATTATTATAACAGCATGGTACTTTGTGCTTCACATAAAATATAAAATAAAACTAATAATGAACCTTTGAAATATAAATTAAATGTAGAGAGCGGACACAGCGGTACAAACAGCCGAAGCTCCGGTAAGGATTCTTATTGTGTGTGCGAACAAGCAGCGAGGACACACACGAAACATTTAGTTATAGTTTCTATTATTCATATTGGAATATAACAACCCAATAAATACTACAGAGGAAACGGAAAAACTGAAAATATGAGCATCGGTTAAAAACCCTCCGCATTACGCCCTCATCATGAAATTAAAGCTTTATCGTTTTCTGAGGTCAGAATTATTATATATTATAGGTCTATATATGTTGATACAAAGATAGCCTGCTACTCACACTGCTGCTGTTTTCCTCAGAGTCTGAGAAAGTAATACACGTTGTGGGGATAATTAAGCTCCGTGTTTTGTTATGAAGCCGGCATTCAGGAAGCTGCGCTGTGATGGTGTGGATATGGAGGAGACTTTTTGCCGTCGTAGTTTGTATGTCCTTTACTCGCTCAGAAAGATCCACACTTTGGATTTCCTGCCCGACCACATTAACTTAATGACCAGGCTCCGCTCTGAATGAAGTCTGAGGGGGTTTCCGGCTGACGCATCATAGCACATGCAGCGCAAGGATGGAGCTTTTTCTTTTTATATATAGAATTTTTTTTCTCCGACTAATGAAAAATTGCACGATTAAGACTTAATTAGTCGACTAGTGATTCACAATGTTTACATTTTCACAAACATCATCACGCTATGTGTTGCTAACAATGCTACAACATAACAGCAGGACTGAGACTCACCTGACTTGGGTCTGAGGGTGTGGAGGTATTTGCACTCTGACTGGTTAAGGTCAACGACTAGGACTGAAGAACGGCTGGAGGAAGCAAAGAGTTTGGTGGAGTCAGAGGAGAAGCAGAGCTGCTGCGCCGAGCGAAGGTCCTTAGGGAGTCTAGACACCTAGAGGGAGGAAGAGGGAGGGAGCTTCATCATGGTTCTTCTTTACCTACAGTATATGGACAGTCTCTACTGTTATATGTAGAGGCCATGTTCTTAAACTCAGAACCAATATTTAACTGAGCTTTACATGTAGCTCAAGCCCCCAACAGTTTCTCTTGTTCAGGGTGATGGTATATCTACTATGTTAATGTGTGAGCAATAAGTCAAACAGAGAGTAGCATATGGAAAAAGTGGATGAGCTCACCTTGGTGACACTGATGGTGTTGTTCTGTAATCTGTAGAGACGGAAGCTGGTGACAGTGGAGTACGCCAGCCAGCCTCCACATGGAGACAGAGCGCTGCAGCTGATATGATCCTCGCCCTGCGGAGACAGCACGGTCAATGTCCTGTCATCTCAAAGATCATGTATGAAAAAGTCACATTCCTTGTATGTTAACACAAACTTGGCCAACTAAGAAACACTTGCTAGTGGGAATGCTTTATGCTGAAAAGCTGACGCTAAACTGCTATGCTGAAATGTAATGTGTAAGAAGAAAGTGAAGAATTTAGATTGAAATGATACATGAACACTGGGGGCTTGAATGTGTGATGAGTGAAGAAAAGAAAGTAAAAAGGCTTGGAAAAGCAGCAGAATATTTGAACTGCAAACTTTTGAACTAACTTGATGGTGAATGATCTGTCGCCATGGCAACGGCATTTGATGACACCCCATAATACGCTTAGATGCGTTGATGGCTGCATCATTACCAAACCTGTGAAGTTTTGGGCCGTTTGAAACATTTTCACTGAAGTTATGAGAAAACCGTGTTTCATGGCGAGCATTGTGTTGCCATGGCAACGGCATTTGAAGAAATCTCAAAACTGTCTCGCAGATGTCTTCACGGCTGGACTGTTAGCACACATGTGAATTTTGAGCACTTTAACATTTTCATAGGAGTTAAAGGGACATCGTGTTTTATGGCGAGGGATCGGAGCTGGAGCTGGAAAAGCGCCGTTTTTTCCTGTTCACACCGCAGCGGCGCCGCGTCATAGCTTCGGAATGCGGTTCACTTCCAGCTCCAAAAAATTGTCGGTCTAGAGGCAAGAGCTTTGGAGATAGAGGCGGCGTCGCTTATGTCTCTCTTACGTCGAAGCGTGCAGGAAACTAAACCCACCTCCCCTGAACATGGGTCGACTGAAGAGTCTCGTCATGCCTGCCTACAAGCAGTAGCGCTGAGCAAAGTGACTAGAAGGCAACCACACACTTATCAAAAAAAAACACACTTTATAAAGTCAGGCAACACTAACCAGGCTTCGTGTGATTCTGTTTATTTGTACCTTACTTTGACCATCCGTTCGCTGTTATTGATCATTGTGGAGAGCAGGCAGACGTTTTGTTTGTTATTATAGCAGCTTTCGGATGGAATCAATACATGGGCTGCACAGGTTGTCATGTCCGACTATCACAAGTAGAATCATAATGAAAAATACGCCGGTAAAATGTGCCTGTAGAAAACGGCTTAGCAAGTAGTCAGTTTAGCTTCGGTTGCTATTCTAACATCACCCATGTTATACCAGAGAAACTTTCATAACAGCGTTGTGATGCCAAACAGCGTCAATTCAGACTGACACACATTCACTTAAGGGGAACTGGGGATATGTATCAGCTGCTTGTGTGACAGTCAGACAGTGAATACTTTAGAGCCGTGTGAGCTAACCCGGAGCTAACGGGAGAATAAACTCCCGTGGAAGAGCAGCCAGCACTGCAGCGGTCGGTAAATGCCGCTGAAACACATTAATAAACAATGAACCACGGCACTCTGGAGAAAAGTATAAGGTTGGAGAAGTCGTTATTTAATTTAATCTGGCTTCGTATGATTAAAAGCAACACGATCATCGACCCGACGCAGTCCCCCCCCGTTGTTGTTGTTGTTGTTGTTGTGAGCTCCGTTGGGGAGAAAATCAGCGATGTAAACGGTGACGTCATGACGCAGCAGCGGCAGCTGGGCGGTGTGAACAGAGCGGGAGCTGAAAAGGGAAACCGGAGCTGAACCAGAAAAGCTCTAGCTAGGAGCTAGAAAGGGAAAAGCGCTGGTGTGAAAGCCGCATTAGAACTGATTGCTGTCAGTTGGAGTGATGACATCATCGTGTTCCATTACACAGGTGTTTATAGTTGAGCTAACGAGCTCTGTAGAGATCAAAGGTTTGCATTGTTCTGAATAAGAGATAAACCTCTTACATGTGAACGTTTTGTGGAAGAACCATAACAGATATCTGTGAAATTTCAAAACGTGAAGCATGTCAAGGAAGTTGAGTATCTGAAGTGTAACTTTTGTGTACTTTCGGGTTAATAATGTGGCCTTTTTGGCAGTTTAACTAAAAGGTGTGCGGCTGCTGCTGTGAGGAAATATCAGCCTGAAATTACAATGGGTTTTAATGGAGACATGTTGAACGTTTTTGTCACTTCATGCCCTCAAGAGGCATTTTGTTCAATTGTTTTTGCTTAATTATTTGTCATTTTTCAGGCTAAGAGATGTTTTTCTACGTTTGTCATGAAAAATTATGTCTCAGGAATGTAGGGTTTGGGAATTATGGCAGTTTAAAATAAAAATATGAAGGCAAATATCAAGATTTCCTACACTCTAGCTGTGACATCACGCACTCTAGTTAATGTTAAAATCTGAAGAAGGCCTCTGTACCCAGGTCTGAACAATGTTTAATATCTCTAAAAGTAAGAATCAGATTTAAAAGTTGTGTTACACGAATAATGTCAGAAAGATGTGTAACATTTTAAAGTTGGAATGAGGTTTCTGAGTGAAAGTATGAAGGAACAGTTAGCAGTTGAAGTCGCATGAAGATTGTTCAAGTCTGAAGATTTTCTCCATTGACTTCAATGGTTAAAAATGTGATGAATTATGGGATGTATCTCTGGAATTATGAAAGTTATGAATGATAAAAGTAATAGCCATCGATTCCCGACCGAGCTGAACGTTTTGATGTTTGAACGGAGTTTCTGCGATGTTGAATGCAGGAGGAGAAGAGGTGCAAAATTCCGGCGGAATAATAATAATTTTGTCTGTAGAATAACATATAGTTGGAATGCTGTATCAGCATTCCCACTAAATTAAAATGACCACCTCAAGGTTATATGCAATGAAACTGGTCATGTTCAGTTAACATCCATATCTCTCCAAATGTCATCAGTTTATTATTTTATCCTATTAGAATTTTTTGTGAGGTCAGTGAGCTTTTACACATCTTATGAAAATCCCTCTAGGTGTACTGACTGAGGAACGGACAAACAAGAGTAAACAAAGAGAACTGAAGTGAATAACTGAAATCACTGTTGGACCTGTCTTACAGATGGGTAAGGCAGCAGGCTTCCACCAGATTTCAGGTCAGGTGTACATTTAAAAAACACACACATATACACCAATCAGCCATAACATTATGACCACCTGCCTAATATTGTGTAGGTCCCAAAACAGCTCTGATCCGTCGAGGCATGGCCTCCACTAACCCTCTGAAGGTGTGCTGTGGTATCTGGTCCCAGGTCCTTTAAGTCCTGTAATGGCGCATTTCCACTGCAGGGCCAGGGTATAGTTAGGCCAGGCTCACTTTGCTGCGTTTCCATTACAGTTTAGTAGCTGGGGCAGTAACTATGGTAACGCAGTGTAGGCGGAGCCGTGAAAAAAAACGGGCCGGGTTTGGCACGGCACCCTTAAACCTTGCTAAGCGCTGCAGTGGAAATGCGCCATAAGTTGCGATCCATGGATCAAACTTGTTTATGGGGGGGTGCAGAGCACGCTCGTGAATTGTTTGGACATATGTTTAGGTAGGTGGTACGAGTCAAATTAGCATCCACATGAATGGCAGGACCCAATGTTTCCCAGCAGAATATTGCCCAGAGCATCACACTGTTTCTGCCAGCTTGCCTTCTTCCCATAGTGCACCCTGGTGCCATGTCTTTCCCAGGAGAGCAACGCACCCGACCATACACATGATGTAAAATAAAACGTGATTCATCAGACCAGGCCACCTTCTTCCATTGATCCGCGGTCCAGTTCTGATGCTCTCGTGCCTATTGTAGGCGCCTGGTGTTCTGACAGCTTTCTAACAGAACCAGCATTAACTGTTTAAGCAATTTGAGCTACAGTAGCTCTTCGGTTGGATCGGACCACACGGGCCAGCCTTCGCTCTCCACGTGCAACATATTCCACCCACTGACAGGTGCCATTGTAACGAGATAATCAATGTTCTTCCCTTCACTTGTCAGTGGTCATAATGTTATGGCTGATCGGTTTAGATACACAACGTTAGTACACACCTTCCTCTTCAGCTGGATCAGCTTCTCTGGTTTCCTCTTCACAGGCAGACTGTCACCAGGACTTCCTGTTACCATAAAAAATCATTACAGTATTGCAGCTGTGCAGTCAGTCCCCAACTACTTTTACTGCTTACATTATAATGTGTAACTGGTTGTGTGCGAATGTGTGTTGCCTTCACCATGTCCATTACTCTCCCCTAGTCTCCACAGCTCCAAATGATCGTGGAACTGGAAGAGCAGCAGTCCTGCTTTCTTTGCACAACAAACCAGGCTTCTCTACAGGGAACACACAGAGGTTAGCAGGTCGTCATGGAAACATTGGCCTTTAAGATGCCCCCTATACAGTGCATTCCAAAAATACTCACTTTCTTTTTCACAGTTTGTTATATTGCAGATTTATGCTAAAATCTTTTTCATTCATTTTTCCCTCATCAGCTGATCTAGCTAAATGTTTTCAAATGTAGCTATATCAGCTCTGAGTCCTGGTGAAAGCCTTTCCGAATGAAAGGGTAGAAACATCTTAAATATTATGATGGGAGGCACCTGTGCTACATTCCAAATGTCAGAGAGAACAGTCTGAATAATAATGCCACTGTGATACTTCAGTTTATATTAAATCAATTTGCAAAAAAAGTGTTTTAATTTGTAACCTTGTAATCACCATGTATTGAATGCATAATCAATTAGCAACAGTTAAAGCATATAGCTGCAACATAACAAGGTGATGAACCGTGCTTACATGTGGGAAAGCAATTTTGCGCAGTGCTGACTCCTGGGTGTTCTTCTCCACCTTGTCCAAAAGGGGGCGCACTACCAGTTGGGTGTCCATACCTGACAAAACATTACCATATTCTTTCATATCAGCAGATCACAATAAAGTAATACTGAAAAATCTGAACTTACACCAACATGATAAGTCTCTGTGTTGGTTTGTTCATGATTTGATGGCATTATGCAGAGGTTAGGAGAGGTTCAACTCCTCTGGATGAAGCACTCATGGGGTTAAACTGAAATAATTGAAAGGATGTGATGATGCCTTTGCATTCAAATAATATTGGACATAACTTTTAATATCATACACTTTGCCTTGGATAACACTGCCAAGTTGGTTAACGTAAACAAAAACAAAAAAGCACTGACCTCCAGAAACCACAGCTGTGTCGGTGTGAGCGAGCCCCCTCACATCATGGGAGTGGTTTTTAAAGGTCCTTGTTCGGACCCATTCCTTAGCCTGCTGGCCAACATTAGAGGAGAGGAACTGAAACTGGACCACCGTGCCCTCTGATGTCCCGGCTACCACGCTGCTCTCGTCCTGTGAATTATGTGGACAGTTGTACGTTACTGGATCTATGGGCTGTGCAATAACACTGCCTCAGATCAGGGGTTTATGAATGTTCTAATTATTGGTTGCACACTTACCTGGGAAGAAGACAGGGCCAGAACGTCCCACTTGGTGACTAGGTGGGTTCTGACCAGAGTCCCTGTGAGTCCATCCCAGACCTGGACCTTTCCTGCCGAGTCACCGCTGATGATAGTGTGATCAGACAGGAAGGCGATGCTCCAAACCACCACCTCTCTACTCTTTGATGCTCCGACTCCTCTCTCCACCAGCAGTCTGTGTGTGGCACGGCCTGACGTGGCAGTAGAAAACAAACAGTTAACAAACATGAATCTTAAATTATGCTAATAACTCCCGGATGGAATGTATCTACTGACCCGACTCAGCATCAAAGATTTTTATCATGTCCATCATGCCAGCAGCTATCAGTGTACCAGAGGGATGCCAGCAGAGAGAGATAATACGACCTAGAAGATCACAGGAAACAAAATGTCACCAAGTCAAAGAAAGGGTTAAAAATAAAAACAATGGTTTTAAGTTAAAAAATGTTCTTAGAATTAATGTCTCATTTGTCATTTGATCATAACTTGTCAAATCAAGCAGCTCAATCATTGTGTTATTATTCAAGCTAGGGATGTCCCAATACATGTCAACTGTAAGCTACATTTTTTGCATGGATTTCATTAATAATTTGACTAATGGTGTTTCTGAGTAAAACACCTGGATTGAGAAATAGTTCAATATTGCACATTACATTTTTGCGAATAACACTAATTATTTCAAAAAATGTAAATGTAATCACAGGCCTTTTGTTATTAGGTTAGCTATGATACAGGGTAAATGTGTGATAACATTGCTGGACACTGTCCAATGTAAGCGTATCTATATATTTATACAACTGCCAGTTGAAGAGCAGAAATACCTCTGGGTCAGTTTGAATCTTACCCTTTTGCCTGTCGAGGTTTCTTTGAAACTGAATCCTCTCTTCCAGTATTTCAAATATTTTCACTGTCCCGTCTTCACAACCAACCTGATTAGAAAACATTCAGTCAATTTATTATCGACTTCGAGAAAGGTCACCACGCTGGGCGGAAGAATATTAGCATCAGGAGTAGAATAGAGTGATCCACAAGTTGCTGACTGACCGCGAGCAGTGTTCCCTGGCTGTTGCTGCTGATGCTCCAGATTGGTCCTCCATAGGCCTCCACTGTGTACCTGGGTCTCAGGTTCTCCAGGTCATACTCTGTGATCTCTCCATTCAGCCCGGCACTGAACAGGCGCTGGCCCAGCCAACACAGGGCCTCCGCAGCCCGGCCGTCCTGCCCTGGGATGACCTGTGGATCAACATCAAAACATGTTGAAAGCGCATGGAAAGAAAAGTGGAACTGAAGCTTTCTTTAAAACACCACCGGCTGCCTAATTTCATTCATTCAAGACAGTTTGAATGTTAGTGCTGTTCAGTTGTTAGGGGCAGAAGTAAGCCTTTCCAGACAGAGTGGGTCCTGTAGGAAAGTCCTTTTAAATTGTCTATTGTTTTTACTATATGGTTGTTATTGCCTTATTCTTGTTTATTTTTACCTTTTATTTGTGTTTTACTTATTTTATTTGAAGATTGTAATACCTGAACACACTCCTGCTACTGTAACTAAATAATTTCCCAATTTGGGATCAAATAAAGTACCTATCTCTCTATCTTTATAGTTTGTGAGCAGAGTTGTGTTTTTTTGTATTTTATTTATTTCTCTGGACAAAACTTGGGGCTGGAGGGAAAGCTGTATTTTAGTGCAGGTTACCTTCTCTTGGAAGTAGTTGTCCGCGAAGTTGAAGATCTCCAGAGCTCCATCAGCCCGGGCCACAGCCAGCCGCTCCGTGCGGGGATTAAACGCCATGGCTCGGATAGCAGTGGGCATGTAGTCGAAGAAGCGAACACGGTGCACCTTGAACTCAGCCATTTTACTTTGAGGAAAAACGCAAGAGGAAGACTGTTACAGCTAGGCACGCGACAGCAAAACAGAACCGTAGAGCTGTCCGTTACCACACACACACACCTCCCAGGGTGACACACTGTCAGTATATATAAATAAAGCTCAGTTTAACAGTCATAACTCATAATAACATAATAATAATAGAACAATTACCTGCTGTTTATCCTCACAGTGTCTACACTTTCTTAGCTGTGAACTCCACGCTGGAAAACATCCGCAGCCACGTTGTGAACCTATGAACCGGAAATGAATTTGACAAACACACTGCACAAACCGGAACGACGTCATCACACTGACAGCAGGAAACCGGTGGCGGGAAATACTAGTAGACTATGAAGCACATACTGTAAACGTTTCTGTATAAACACAGCGTTCTGAATGCTATTGTTGGTTATTGTTCTCGTATAGTTACTGCTGTGTTGGGCACTTTTAATGCCTCGGTAACGTGTCGGTCTGTTTCATCCTGTTCGTGTTGCAGCACGGTGTCCGCTCTCTAACAGCACGATGGTTCAGATAGTCATAAGGTAAGATACACTGCATGTGTTCAGCCTAAAGGTTTGTGTATACCGCCTGGAGGAGTCCCTGGGTGGAGGAAGTACTCAGATAGTGTAGTACCAGAGTGTAGGAATACTCTGTTACAAGTAAAAGTCCTGCACTCAAAAGGTTACTCAAGTAAAAGTACACAAGTGTTATCATCAAAATTGACTTAAAGTATCTAAAGTAAAAGTAGTCATGGTGCAGATTGGTTCATTTCAGAATAATATATATGATATGTTTTATAATGATTGATCATTAAAGTGTCCTCAAAGCTGGTAAAGGTGCAGCTAGTTTGAATGACTCTGTATTCAAACAGGCAGGGTAGCTTGTGAATTTACTCCAGGTGGAACTAAAGTCTGATTTAACACTTGATTATATTTCACATCATTTATCCACATCTATAAAGTAACTAACATTTATTAAATAAATAAATAGAGTAAAAGTACACTACTAACCTCTGATTTGTAGTGGAGTAGAAGTAAACAGTAGCAACACATTGAAATACTCAGTTCAAGTACACGTACTATAGTAAATGTACTTTACACCACTGATCATTTGTAATAGAAGAGTAACGGTGCTGTGAATGAGATATAGCACACATAAACACGTTTATGGAGAATGTAGGGAGTGAACCAGAGTGATGTAACTAAGTATATTTACTAAGTACTCAGCTTAGTTACTTTACTTTAGCACATTTATACTTCTATTTCACTACATCTCAGAGGGAAGCGTTGCACTTCCTATTGAGCAACATTTATGAGTGATTTTTAGATTAAAGTTTTGTAAAAGCTTCTTGTCCAGTGAAAACCGTGTACCTGTGTTTAACCCTGATAGGTGAAGGTGTTTGTCGTTTGTATTGACAAAAGTCTTCTCTTTCTCGCTGAAAAACATTTAGTATCCTCTTGGATCCGGTGGAAAATGCATCTTCACAAGTTGACTTTAGGTAGTGCTTCTCACAGGACAGCAACAGAGCTACATACATATTAATATCATGTATTGCTGTAGATTTACCAGTATATAAATGAGTTGAACCGAACCTTAAAAACTCCTACATCAGGAAAACTCAACAACATACACATGAATGCTGCAGAAATATTAATCACAAAGTAAATCAGAGAAAGTTTTACTGCGCAATCACTACTTTTACTATTCATACTTTAAGTGAATTTGGATGATAATACTTACATACTTTTACTTATGTAGGGTTGATAATGCAGGACTCTGACATGTGGTGGAGGATATCTCATGTGTATAACGAAGTCCTTCAGTTGATGTGAGGCTGTGTTGGTGCTCTTGCAGATCCAGTGTGGATGGCAGCAGTCCTGCTGAATGGCTGCTGGTGGAGCTGCAGGGAGAGATGTTCTCCAGACACAATTCTGCTCTGGCAGGGAATGTGATGGGAGACCTGCTCTACACCAGAGAGGTGAACACGGTACCGCACACTGCTGCTATCAAAGGCAAACTTAGTTTTAGAGTTACAAACAAATCAGGCTCATTCAACAACAATCATAATAATAATATGTGATATTTGTATCATGTATATTCATAACTCTTTCTCCAGTGCTCAGAGACACCTCTAAAGTTCATAAAGAAAGTAAAGAATGACATACATAATGCGCTATCTGCAAAGATTATACAATTCTCTTGTTAAATTAATTGCCAACTATTTTGATAATCTTTTTTTAAATAGGTAAGTTCGGTTGTGCCTTCTACATGTCTTCTCTCAGTTGCGACATTGTTTCACTCTCCACCTGCCTCCAGAGAGTATCTTGTCCCGTGTCTCCAGCTACGTCTCCAAGTCTTTTACTAGCGACTTCTCCTCAACCCCTGTGAAAACAGTCATGGTGTTAAGGAAAGATGTGAAGGAGAATTCATCAGGACTTGTAAAGAGAGACACTGGTCAACGTTATTACGATGCGTCAGCAGCTGTGGGAAAACTACACTTTTAGGGTAGAGGGACTTAGGCCTAGGCTCCACGGGAACGAAAACGGGTTGTATCCGCATATTTCTCATGCGTATAGCCCTTTAAGCTACACGACGCCGTAACGGAACGATAGAGACGGACCCTGCAAACGACAACGGGTCCAAAGGTGGATAGATCTGGGAACGGAGCGCTCTGGGGGGTCCAACGGCTCCGTGTGGTAGCCTATACGGTCATCATTTTCTGATAATGACGACTCAATAGCCCCGCCTCTCCCCACCTCTGCTGCTCACCCCCGCAAAAGTACACTGCACACTGAATTCAGATTATTTATCTTTATCTCGATATGGACATAAACGCGAGTGAAGTCTAATCTGACAGGACGGAGACACGCAGCTCCTCCTGCTGTGATGCAGCGGGAGGAAAACACACACTTCAAGTCAGATCATCACCCTTAGCTATTTTAATTACCTCTCAAACTACCTAAACTAGTTATAAATATGTTTATTTTTACTGTCGAGTCATCATTACTGGATCAGCTGCTGCATGAGACAGACACTGACGCTGTCAGAAGAGAGGAAAAAGAGACAGGCTCCGTGTATTTTATTATTATATATTATTATATATAGTCGTTATTCATTTGTTTTAAAGCTCAATAAATAACAAAGAAGACCTTTGACCGGCACTTTTATAATTTTGTCCGGAAGATTTAAACTTTAACACACGTTGACCGGCGAAAAACTCTGCCCGGATCCCTCGGCCCCCCCCGCGGAGAATAAACAGAAGTGCAGCCATGACAACCATTCTTCTTCGCTGCTTTTGTGGAGGAAGTTGCTGCTTTTGTGGAGGAAGTTACAGCGCCACGTACAGGCTCGGCATATGTACTGCAGCTTTTCCAGCGGTTGGATCTAAACGGAGCTGTCTCGTGTGAACAGACACTATCCGGTGTATATTGCGTGTGGACGGAAGGTTTTTGGCGTTTGCGTTTGCGTTAATCCTATGCGTTTTGCCGTATGCGTTCCCGTGGAGCCTGGGCCTAAAAGCGTATCCAGATACTTTCTCCTGTGCGTCCTAATCACATATGTGTTACGTTGTTTCATGCTGGCCTTTATAAATGTGTACAACAGTGAAAAATACATTACTTCACAACATTTGAACTAAAACAAAAAATGGGAAAGGGAAACTAAATGTTTGCTCACACTGCTGTCCACTCATATTAAATGATATGAATTCCATTAAATAGGATTGTTAAAAACGATTTGAATAAATCATCTAAATAAAGAATATCTACTACTGTGCATATTATCACTCAAACGTGTGGAATTAAAAAAACGTAAAGCTTAAAGGTGGGGTAGGTAAGTTTGAGAAACCGGCTCGAGATACACTTTGTTATATTCCATGGAATGTTTTTATTTATTTAATTGTTTATTTGAACCGGGACAGTGCACATTAATGAACATTTTAAACAAAATAATGTTTTTAAATGTAAATGAGCCGGATTTGAGCTTTGAGCTAGTTTCCATCCGTAGTCCCGTCACATACAACATTTATGAACATAACATTTATATACATGGCAAACAGAAATACATGATATGCAGAAAGAGCATGAGCAGCATGTACGCCACAAGGCGGTACAATGTAGCAGCTACGACATATAAAGTGCAGGAGAGGATAAAAGAGCTACCTAAAGTGCAAAAAAAGAGCTACCTAAAGTGCAAGAAGAGATACCCCTGTGTTAAAGGGCAGTTAGCGGTGATTACACGTCTGTTTGTTTCTTAACCATTCTTTGAGTTGTCCTTTAAAACTATTGAGAGTGAAACAATCCCGTATCTCAGTTGGGAGGCTGTTCCACAAAGAGCTGCCTTTAAGAGGACATTTTGTCCAAAGGTGGTCCGTCTGCGGTGGACCTCACAGTCTCCTCTGGTTTCTGACCTAGTGCAGCGTCCAGTGTGTTTTTTGTGGATGAATTCCCCTAAGGAAGGGGGGGGGGGGGGGGGGGCAGTCCATGTAAACATTTATAAATAAAACACATACTTTTAAAAGACTTCAAATGGTCAAAACTCAAGAAATTGTGTTTATCAAGGATGGTGCAGTGGTGATATGAATAAGGCTTTCTGTCAAACACCTTGATAGCTCTCTTGTACAGCTGTTCTATAGGTTTCAGGTTTGTGGCACAAGCAAACAACCAGTTTGTAAAACAGTATTCAATGTGGGATAGAATCATACAGTGGAGGTATGACTTTGCAGCATTGACAGTTAAGAAAGGTCTAATTTGTTTAAAATGTTGCAAGTTGAATTTAACGGTGTTGGATACTTTCTTAATATGTTTCTTAAAAGTCAAATTCGAGTCCAGTATGACTCCAAGATACTTGAAGTGGGGGACTGGTTCTAATTCTGCTCCGTTTAAAAACACGTTGGATCCTTCCATTTTGACTGGTCGTTTACTGAACATCATGCATACTGTTTTTTTTGCATTTAACTGTAAGCAAATGTTGTTCAGCCAGTGTTGAACCTTGTCCAAAGCATTAGAGAGACATGATGAGATCATTTAAGTGTTTTTCCCATGTACAAAGATGACCGCATCATCGGCATACATTTGCACATTCAACTCAGGACATACATTAGGCATACAGAGAAAACAGTAATGGTCCAAGAATGGAACCTTGTGGAACCCCAACAGGGTTCCACAAGGTAGGGGGATTTGGCTCCGACCAAAACACACTGTTTTCTGTTTGATAAGTAAGATTTAACCCACTGTATTAAATCTGCCGAAAAATTTAAATGAGTCAGCTTTGTAAGGAGCACTTGGTGGTCAACAGTGTCAAAAGCCTTCCTGAGATCAAGGAAGACAGCACCTACATATGGGCTCCAACATACATTTAACCTTTTCCACAAAGACACAGTTAGCTGAGTGGTGAGCACGGAAACCAAACTGCAATGGGTGGAGTGGAGCGAAACCTTTGTCTAAATGGTTGGTGATTAGTTTTGACACCCATTTCTCAGCTATCTTAGAGACGCAGTGGAGGATGCTGATTGGTCTGTAATTGGACATTATTGCCTTATCCCCAGATTTAAAAATTGGTGTCACCGTGGCCACCTTCCAGGACGATGGAACTTCCCTCGTGCTGATAGAATGATTTACTAGCATACTAATTGGTTTTATTAGACTGTCAATATGTGTCTTTATAAAGTTGGTGTCTAAATCATCTGCATCCCTAGCCTTAGAACCTCTTAACCCTAAGATTATATTTTTTACCTCCAGGTCAAAAACGGGGTGTGTATCCACAGTCGGGCTAGGTGAGATGTCAGATGGCGGGAAGAGCTTTGTAATGTCCAGAGCAGAGTTCCCGTTAGAATATTTTTTTGCCGGTCAACATGTCCGTTAAAGTTGAAATCTTCCGGACAAAATTAGATAAGTGCCGGTTAAAGGTCTTCTTTGTTATTTATTGAGCTTTAAAACAAATTGATATGATTCGACATTAAACAAACTAATTATAGTAGATTAACTACATTATTCAAAAGTGTACAGTAATTTACAAAAACGCGGGAATAATAAACGGAGCGCTCTCTCCTTCTCCTGACAGCCCGTCAGTATCATGCAGCTCGCGGATCCAGTAATGAGTGACCCGACAGTAAAACTAAACATATCTATAACTAGTTTAGGTAGTTTGAGAGGTAATTAAAATAGCTACGTGTGATTTTCTAACCTGAAGTGTGTTTTGCTCTGCTCGCCGCTGCAGGGGATCATGCAGAGCTGCGTGTCGACTCGTCAGCAGCAGCCGATCTCTCTCTCCTGTCAGATTAGACTTTACTCGCATTTATGTCCATATCGATCAGATCTAGCTAGTTCTAGCTAATGATATGACTACCTGCTTGTTAAAAGACACCTAAACAATAAGCGTCGCTATGCAACCGGATGAGGCCACAAAGTATAGCGCAGCATTATGCATTTGTTTACATGCCCACCGGAACCCCGAGGCATTACCAACAGATCAACGCACAATCAACCCATACAGGACATCTCTTTCTCCACATTAAGTGTTAGACATTAGAATTGACAATTTTTGTCTGTCACATACTCTTTTGTCTGTCACATACTATTCTTGTCTGTCACATAAGTGGCGCAACTGATGCGGTATTGCGCTAAGGGAAAATTATTTTGACCGGACATTTTGACCGGAGAGATTTAGATTTGCCGGACTTCAGCATATTTTACCGGTCATTGTCCGGTAATTACCGGCTAACGGGAACTCTGGTCCAGAGCACTATTTATGAAATACTCATTTAGAGAGCTGGCCAACACTGCAGGGTCTTTTATCAGGGCATCATCGATTTTTTATTCTAGAGCATTATTATTTTCCTGTTTCTTATGTTTACCTAATAGTTTATTTAGGATTTGCCAAAAGTTTTTACTGTTACCTTTCGCACCTTCAATTATATTGCTGAAGAAGTTAGCTTTGGCCTGTCTTATTGTTTGTGTTACCTTGTTACGAGCATGAGTGCATTTCTGTCTATCAGTGGATAGTCCGGATTTTAAGCTCTGCTTTAAGTTGGTCTCTAGATTTCATTAGATTCCTGCATTGTAGATTCAGCCAGGGAAGATGATGTCCCTTCCTGTCCCTAAGGCACCCTCTTCTTGAAAAGGAAGACATTGCATCGTTAATTTTAGATATAAACAGATTACTGTTTTCACCAATGTCTTCAGAGGAGAGAGTGTCCCCCCAATCAATCATTTTCACTGCCTCCATAAAACGTTGTTGCAGGTTTTTGGGGATGAAGCGAGATCCCAAGGCAGGGGTTTTAGGTGTGGCCATTAACCTTTTTGTGTGAGTTTCCTGGCAAAAATAACAAGATTATGGTCAGAAAGACCAGTCAGTAAGTTGTAGGTTTTAACTATTCTGTCAGCTTTGTTTGTAAATAATAAATCTATCATAGTCTTGGAGGTTTTGGTTATTCTAGTCGGTTGATCCATTAGTTGTATTAAGTTGTGTTTATCAGTGATCCGTTTTAAGCTTTTTCTATTTTGTTTGTCATTCCAGTTGATATGAAAGTTTCCTAGAATAATTAGCTCTTTGTTGGAGTCATAGAAATCCAACCTTGGTTGTCGATACAGGCAAATCATGGTGGTCAATATTAGCTGGGAGTGCAATCTCCCTACAAGTAAAGGTGTTCCTCACATAAAGCAACACACCCCCTCCTTTTCCCTTCAGTATGTCCTTCCTAAACACATTATATCCTGACATAGATACAATAGAAGATGGTGACGAATGTTTTAGCCAAGATTCAGATATTCCCAAACAGTCAATATTGGACTCAAGGAGGAGATGTTCTAGTTTCATGTTTATTGCAGATGCTGCGGAAATGTAAATGTACACTGAATAGTCCCTTCCTCTTGCACCGAGGATCCCACACTATTTTAGCTTGATTCACTGTTTGAAACATTTTTGTGCAACAGTGTTTTTTAAATACAGGATTTCTAGGCTTTACCTCTGTGCCGTTTATGACAGTGGAGCAGTCAAAGCTAGTGTTTTATGGATGTCTGCCGCTAGGCTGCTAGCCATCGGCGCTGCAGTCCTCCGATGGTGTTAAGGCCCAGACACACCAGGCCGAAATCGGCCGTCTTCGGTTGTCTGGCGACGAAGCGTGCCCTGTCGCCCAAAGACTTTGGTGTGTCCCGAACCCTCGGCCGTGACACGCCTTTGGCCTTTCACGGTCGACACACGGCCGATTCAACATGTTGAATCGGCCGTGTGTCGGACACAAGCTATCGGGCCAAGAAACCACTCTGATCAGCTGTTCAGCTAGCAAATGAGAAGCGAAACGGAAGTGAGGGACGTAAACAAACGATTTAAGAAGGCACAGGACAGCAGCTAAACCCCAGCAGGTGATACTGTTTGAAGATCTAAGTTGTAAGCTTTACTCTAATAAATAACCACATGCGTTAATAATTTACAGTAAATAAAACAACAAACTAGTTTCTCTTTTTTTATTTATAGTCATTTTTTATTTAATTTTCTTAGGCCCAACCTCGAAATATACAAGGAGATTGTAGTGCTTGTCTTTTTTCAAGCATATATTGCAAACACTTATCTCAGCATATCCATTGTGAAGTTTTGATGCATTTGTGTTTCTTCTGTGATGTTCAACTGAATTTATTATTATCACATTATCACTAAAAGTTGAAACTAGTCCTGGCTCTTAATGCTGCTGTCTTTCTTCCTCCCTCCACCAGGGGGTGCCAGTGCTCATTGTAGGGCACCATATTCTTTATGGGAAGCAGGTGAAACTGGAAAAACCCTTTGCTGTACTCACCAAGCATTCGAGCCATTTGCAGGACAGCCAGGGTTGCCGTGACAGCGACAATGAAAACAATGATGTCCCACAGTTACCCATGGAAACCAAGCAGCCAGGAGCCCCCTCCACCTCCTACTGCGTGACCGCGCTCATCAAACGGAAGCTGATCTTCAAGACGCGGCCCAAACCCATCATCACCAACGTCCCCAAGAAGCTCTAGTGGGACTGCAGCGCCTCCTCACGGGGTCAGAGGTCACCTGATCCATCTGACCGTCAGAGGTCATTGCCCTCTGATATCATGCAGTGTGATTACATATGTGTTGTACAACTGATCCATCCTGTAAACCTTTAAACCAGAACTGGTTCCAACGAGAGACTTTAATGACGCCTCTTTCCAGTATGAATAAATATTGTATTATATATGTTATATTATATTCATTTCATTTCAAACCTTTATTTATCCAGGTGTATCCCATTGAGATAATTGATCTCTTTTTCAAGGGAGACCTGAGGCCTGTACTACGAAGCTGGTTCAACTTAACCTGGATATGTTGGAGTTAGCCGGTTGGCCTAAGCCAAAACATACGCGCTGGCGCTAAGCTGTACTACGATGCCGGTTATCAAGTGGATCGCTCAAGCCAGCAGTGTCCTATCTAGTGCGCGTTCACATGAAAGGGGTGGTATTTGGAGCATTCGACCAATCTCAAACACGGACAACCGTACTGACAGCGCAGCGTCATACTTCCTGAATGAAAAGTGAACTTTAATATTAGTCAAATATGAAGAAGTTAAACTTTAAACATCCATGACTTAAACACTTTATCCAGGATAAAAGCCACATAGCTGCACCTGCAAGGTGAATACAGCTGGTAAAAGAAAAAGTGTTTGAATGCGTACATTAACAGGTTTATGAAATCACTGCCCCGTCCAAGACACGATCTGACTTTAATTGCATTTGACTCGAGTGTTTCGTCAACTTAATGTGTTGCTTAAAATAATACTTCTGCATACAGTATGTGACACTGTGAGTGTTGCACGGCCAGATACGGCTCAGCTGACTCAGATAAGGAAATATATGATACATTATGATGCGATATGATATGAATGATAATGGCACACATCGACGTCTGCACTCACAGTGCCGCGGACTGTACTTAATGTTACTCTGATCCGGTTACTTATGTCGTGGCAGATATTTAAGTAAGCTTTCTTAACGCTAATGTTATAATAGTCAGATTGCTCTGAAGATGGGAGGGGATATTGTATTAATTTTCACGTTCACACAGTCAGTTGATTTTGGCCGGCTGTCTTTCCTGCAACGGCAGTTTTTCTGTATTTCCTCTATCCTGTAATATGAATTGATAGCTTTAAACTCCGCACACGGAGCTCTGATTGGTCAGCAGGCGGTGCTTTCACTGAGTTGATCTCTTAGCCTGCCACCTAACCTGCTCCGGAGCAGGTTTGCCGCTCAGCATAAGTTACCATGGAAATCTAGCCCGCTAAAAAGAGAACCAGTGTCGTAGGACCGGAAAGCCCGAGATTTCCCTGAATTTAGCCGGCTAAGCGAAAATCCAGCTTCGTAGTACAGGCCTCCGCTCAAGTAGGTTCCACATGAAACATAAAAACATAAACAGAACAACAAAAAGGACATCATACAGCATCATTACAGGGATTACAATTTACATAACTATCCACATGAACAGGTACCAACAGCTTCCGATTGAGTAGCATCCAACCGAGCTTTTCCTTACATTTGTATAAAACTGAGTATTAGACCAATACTGACTCACTGACTATATATGGGATCCGATGATAATCTCAGTGCTGACCTTTAAAATGCACACTTAATAAATGTCATGTTTTCTTAAATGTTAAACCACATATTTGCTACCTTCAGATTAAGTCCAAAACAGCCAGACAAAAAGCTGGCCATATAGTCACAATCTGAATATGATGCTATGATAAAATCATAGTTAATGACATTAAGAATAAGAGCAGATGTGGGAGAAGTACTCAGATCTGCTACTTAAGTACAGAGGTGGAAGTAACTAAGTACATTTACTCAAGTACTGTACTTAAGTACAATTTTGGGATTCTTGTACTTTACTTGAGTATTTCCATTTTTTAATACTTTGTAATTCTACTCAACCACGATACAGAGGTAAATGGTGTACTTTTCCTCCACTACATGTATTTAATATCTTTAGTTACTTTACAGATCTGGATGAATGATGTGAAATATAATCAAGTGTTAAATCAGACTTTAGTTCCACCTGGAGTAAATTCACAAGCTACCCTGCAGTATACAAAGTCATAGGCGCGTTCACACCAAGTACTTTTCCCACAGTAGTTCCTGAGAACTTTAGTTCATGAGAGTTCTTTTAGTTCTGACGAACTAAAGCAGATCGCGTTCACACCAAAATGAGTTCCTGGGGGTGGATTAGGCAAATGAGCCGCTGACGTCACTTCTTCTTCTTCTGCTTAGCTTTTCCTGGCAGGCCGCAAACAACTTCACGGCGAGTACAGTAGGTGGCGGTATGCACCTTAAAGTTGCAATCCGCCAAAAAACCGAGAGAAGAAGAAAAAAAACTTCCGCTTCCGCTGTATGCTTCTGTTTACAATATGGTCTAGCTGCGGCCACGGACAGTACACGACACTTACCCAAAATAATAATTATATTTACCAAATCAGAAATGGGAGAGTCCAAATTATCAATATAATATAAAATGTGATATATTTTGAAGGCCGGAATATTTGTTAATTTAAGTAACAACCAATCTAATAATAAAAAAGCCCTCCTTTCCCTGTTTCATAAATGAGTTCAAGTCCTTTTTTCTGTCCCTTAGAAAAATACAATCTTGTAACCTGTCTATAAAGATTTGCAATGACATTTCCAAATGGTTATTATTTTAAGTAAGCTTAATGCCTCTTAAATGTTTTTGTGCCTTTATGCTTTTTTCTTTCCCCCTGGCTCTTACTGGATGTATTAGTTATGTTTTTTTGTCTTATTGTGAATGAATGTCTTGAACTTATGTTGATAAGTTGATGATATCCTCACCGAGCTTTTGTATGTTTAAAAAAATGTTCAATAAAAAAAAAAAAAAAAAAAAAAAAAGGACAGTACACGACACTACACGACACGCCCACTACACGACACGCCCAACTGACACGACACTACGGTGGCTGAGAGACATTACCGTACATGGCAGATTAAAAGCGAATTGACGACACTTATTATTATTGAGATCGTACATGGCAGATTAAAAACGAATTGCAAATGTTATTGTAGCATTTTAAGCAACTATTAGGCAAATAAATTAATAACCTAGTCTATCCGTTTGAGACACAACAGTATAACTTTCAACCCAAATCATTTTGTCAACAAACGGTGGTTTAGTCAACTTTTTTTTAATATATAAAATAGGTATTAATGAGATGATCTATTGATTATGTTTGTCTAACTGCTACACATGTATTTTATACATAAATGTAGATATTTGTGAACATCTAAATATAGTTGTTAAAGGTTTTAAGATATACATTATCACATCATGGGCTCATTAAGGAACAAATTAGGAGGGCCAGTCAGGCCACTAATGAGCTCAATCATTCACATGTATTATTATTACTTTATAAATTAAAAGTACTAGGGGTCTATTACAAAACCTTTGAAGGAATCGCATAAATTAAAATAAATGTATGGCAAGTATGATCAAATTAACATAATGTCAAGATATAGCCAATAGACAATCAACATGCTTTGAATATAAAGGAAGAAGAACAATAAACAGATGAACATTTAGGTTTTATGTGTAAATTGTGAACAAACCATCTTAATACAACTGGCAGTCTAAGACAGCAAACTAAGCTTCTTTAACTGCTGCTAGAACACTGTTTTACCATGGGGTATTTCTAACAAGACCAAAAAGATATACAAGGCTTCCAAAACAGAAGAAACCAACTCAATACAGTATTTTAATTTCCTTCAAAACGACAAAAGCACTAATAAAAACCAAATAACAATAACATAAAGGAAAAGTAATTGAAGTGGTTGCCTGTTGTAAATACCTTGGTATCTGGCTTGATGATTGTCTCTTCTCTAATAAGTCAAAGATATGTTTACTGTATATTATAAAAATGCTTGTCATGTAGGCATACTGGAGATGGGAAGGCTTTAGTCAGTGTTGTAGCTGAGATTCTTACCGTTCCAATGATGTATTAATAATAACTTGGATTTATATAGCGCCTTTCATGAGACCCAAGGTCGCTTTAAAAAGAACAGGAGTAGAAACAAACATAACAAAAGGCAGTTAGACGAACAGTTAGACAGACAACACAAATAGATTTGGGGCCAAAGACCTTGGCAGACTTGAGGGCCCTTTTGAAGGCGTCAAGCGTGGGGATGTTGCAGATCTCCGCACGGAGAGCGTTCCAGAGAGTGGGGGCTGCCATACTGAAGGCTCTGTCCCCGAAGGATCGCAGGTTGGTGCGGGGGGCCAGAGTCTGAAGACCGCAGGTTCCGGGGTAGGGCATGTGGGAATTGTATTGATTTGATACAAGCAAGCCAGTGTTTCATTGTGTACTTTCAACTACAGTATATGGTCCGGCAAGTTCAGCATGCACTGCATTCACTGTGATGAATATACAATAAGACACTGATACCGTTTTCCTCAATGAACATTTATTGAACAGAACATCATGTGAAAAATGTTCCTTTTTAGTTGTAGGCTACAAAAACAACATGTTGTGGTTTTGCGCTTTGACATCAAAATGTTGGGGGCTGTGGAAATATTGTGCCATGTTGCTGCAGCAGCCGGAGCCATCACTGGAGCGGCCGTCGGAGCCATCACTGGAGCGGCCGTCTGGGCCATCACTGGAGCGGCCGTCGGGGCCATCACTGGAGCGGCCGTCGGGGCCATCACTGGAGCGGCCGTCGGGGCCATCACTGGAGGAGTCGTTGTGGTTGCTGGGGCCGCCGCCAACGTAGTTGGATGTTCAGTGCAGCAGTTTTTAAAGTGACTAATAAACATCTCCTTTCTCCCAATGATTCTTGGGCAAAAGCCACAGTGATAATGGCTGCTGGCCACACATTTGAGATGGCATTTATAAACATTATAACCTAAAAAAAAGAGACAGAAAGTGGTTTAGAGGATTCTAGAAACAAACCAACATGAATTTCTTGTAAATATGCAATTTGAAACAAGGTGTTTGTGCGAGAGCAATAAATAATCATGTCACCAACAATAATATTTTGCCTATAAACTGATTTTTTGCAGATTGAATGTGTGATTATGCTCATATTGTGCCTACCCCAAATAAGGATATTTTTCCAGCATTATTAACACTTCATAACCTGAATATAAATCTAATTTTTAATGTTCAATTTATAATTCAAAATGAATTTACACCAAGGATGTCCTGGGGCACAGAAATAACACATGTATCCATAATGTGTGAGGCATTAAACACATCTAACAAGTAACATGTAATGTAATGTGATGAAGTATACAATGATCATATAGAATTATAGATGTACTTACCTCCATATTTCACAAGTGCCCTCTGGTGGCTCTGCAAATGAGCCATCAGACCAGGGTATGACCCGGTCCTTTCACAAAATGGACACTGGAAGGTGTCCGAGTCCAATTTGTTGAGCTCTGGGCGTGCTCCATCACGGAGTGTTGTGTTGTTTGTCTATAGGTGAATAAAATAGAATACAATTTCAGTGACTTTAATATTGGAAATAGTTAACTCCTTAAACAAGCAGCAATGGACTGGCCTGTATAATCCTATGGGACAAAGCTGGTCATACTTCCTCACTTTCAGAAGGTAACCCTTTAACTGCCAGCGCCACCATTTGGTAGAGCACATTTTGTGTCTTGATATCTTGTTGAAAAAAAAAAAAGTTTAACTCCATCTGATTCAGCCAGCTCTACCTTTTTGGTTGACATGTTATGCACAAAACAACCTCTAGATGTCACTGTGGTTCGAACAGAAAGCCCTTCAGCTAGTTTAAATCTTTATATATACGGTCTATGGTTTAAATGTCAGGCCTACAGCATGGCCACAAACCCCATCTAAAAACAGAGGCCTGATTGCATCCACCTGGGTTACTTGGCTCTACCCAATAACTATATATCATTTAACTTTAAACCACACTTAAAATAATAATATAATTATACATATGTGCATGTCAGTATAGCAGCCAATACATGTTTTTTTTTTAAAACATTCAAATGTGAAAGACACCTTCAATGAATATTTAAAATCAGATTCTTGTAAAAATGCGAGTACATGCATTGTTCCATCTGTCAAGCTAAAATATATACATATATCTTAGCTCTTAGCTTGACATGCTAACTGAACGAGCATGTTCAGTTAGCATATATGCTAACTGAACGTCGAGCATGTCAAGCTAAGAGCTAAGATATATAAATATTTATATGTATTCCATTCCTTTCCATTAATATTTAAAATACAAATTAGCTAAATAAACACAATTACACTGCGCTAAACAGCCACATCGACAAACAAACGAGAACCTAAATAGTATGTAATTATATCTAAAACCACAATACGTTAATTACCTGTACTCGGTGCGCCATATTGTTTGTCTGTTCTCTGAACCTCATGTCTCTTTAAATATCCTTGCATCAGCGTCAGTGTCGTCAATTCGCTTTTAATCTGCCATGTATGGTAATGTCTCTCAGCCACCGTAGTGTCGTGTCAGGTGGGCGTGTCGTGTAGTGGGCGTGTCGTGTAGTGTCGTGTACTGGCCGCGGCCGCAGCTAGACCCTTCTCTCTGTTTACCTTCCGACCTCAGTCAGAGATGAAAACAGAGGAGAGTGGAAGGGAGTTCAGTTGGACTGTTCCGGGATCGGCCGGAAGAAGGAAGTGAAGTTGGAGACGCGTGGCAGAAAGTTCACAGAGAATCGGAAATTCGGATACATACAGAAACTGTAGCATTGGACTGTTATTTTGGCGGATTTGCATAAACTGTACATTGAGTGTTTCATCATGTCAACCAGCTCAGATGGTAGCCAAAGAAACAATATGGAATGGATGATAGCCAAAGCTGCGAAGAAGAAAAGATCTTTGAGAGACAGAGATAGTTCAGTAAGAGCTCGAAGTTGGTCGGATTGGTCGGGTGAAGCAGACGAGGCTAAGCAAAACAAAAAATCAAGAGTCAGTCAAAATGACAGTCAAGCAATGTTGAATAAAGAAATAGAACACGAGTGGAAAGTGGTAATAGAATTCAATCAGGATGGTGGGCATTACCACCCGATTAAACTTACCAAAGCAATTGAAAAAGAGATTGGAAAAATTAAATTTGCTAAATTCATGAACAATAAGCGGGTATTGATACATGCCAATAACAAACAGCAGCAGGAAAAGATTCTGGGAATGAACTCACTGAATGGGGAGAAAATGAAGGCGCATGTTCCAGGAGCAATGGCGAAACTGAGAGGAGTAATCTCAGGAGTACCATTGGACATGTCAATGGAAGATGTGAAAAGTGAATTAAAAGGAGGCAAAATAGTGGAAGTCACAAGGCTTAAAAGCAAACGGGATGGTACACTCAAAGAAACATTATCAGTTCTCATTCAGTTTGAGAGAATCTTACCTAAGGCAGTACAAATGGGATATTTGAACTTCATGGTTAGGGAGTACATCCCCAAACCTCTCAGGTGCTACGCATGTCAACGAATGGGGCACACAGCGCAGCAGTGTAAAGGACAGCTAAGGTGTGTGAGATGCGGAGGAAAACATGAGTATGGAAAATGTGAAAAGGATGCAAAGGTTAAATGTTGTAACTGCGGAGGAGATCACAGTGCTGCGTTTGGAGGTTGTGAAGTGCAGAGAGAGGCCAGAGAGGTGCAGAGAGTTAAGATTACAAACAAAGTTTCATACGCAGAAGCAATAAAGAAAGTAAGGGGAACAGTAACAATCAATAAGAACCCTAGTGGAATGGAGCAGAGCATTACAATACAAAATGTCAGGAACACACCAAAAAGTAATCTTCAAATCCAACCCCACAGCGCCACCAAGAGTAAAGAGGATGATGATGTTTTAGGAGTGAAAAAGGTGAATTTTGTGGTATTTATATGCCATACTGTAAATGTTGCATTGCAGTTAAAAAAGAAAAGTGATAGAATCAAAGCCATTGTGGAGGCAGCTGGAAAATTCCTTGACATGAAAGATATTAAAGCAGATCAGATACATGCAATGCTAACTATACATGGAGCTGGGGAAAATGAAAATCAGGATGAGGGTTAGATCCTTAATCATGGTGCTGCACATACTACAGTGGAACGCAAGAAGCCTCATAGCTAATGGTCAAGAATTCAAGAAATATATATATGATCTAGAGGTAGTCCCTGAGGTAATATGTGTGCAAGAAACCTGGTTATGACCTCAATTAGACTTTGTCATTCCAGGATTTAGCTGTATAAGGCATGATAGAGATAATAATCAAAATGGTGGAGGGTGTGCCACGTTTCTCAAAGATGGTGTGGCATATAGGGAGGTGCAATCTCCTGATGATATAGAGTGTATTATAGTGGAAATCTGCAACCCTAGGAAACAAGATAACATTAGGATAATCAATTTATACAACCCATGTAAAAATCTAACCACTGATATATTTAAAGAAATAGCAGGCAATAAACATAGGAAGGAAGTTTGGTGTGGTGATTTCAATGCGCACAACAGTCTATGGGGCAGCAACCATACAGACAGTAACGGAAATATAGTGGAAGAAATGCTGGAGGAAAGAACACTAGTATGCCTTAATGATGGACATGGCACAAGAGTAGATGTACACAGGGGGAAAGTATCATGCCTGGATCTGACATTAGTGTCAAACTGTTTGGTTCATACATGCGAATGGTTTGTTTTGAATAAATCCACAGTAGGAAGTGACCATTATCCAGTGCTTACTAAAATGAATACTAATGTATATATACAGGAAGGAGGTGCAATAACCAGGTGGTGCTTTGCTAAAGCTGATTGGGGGAAATTTAGGATATGGTGTGAGGAGTCGGTACACCTGCTAACATCAGAGGGAAGCATAGAGGTCATTACAAGCCAAATAACGCAACATATTCTAAATGCAGCAGAGAACAGTATACCCAAAACAACAACCAAGGGTAGGAAGAAAGTGGTGCCATGGTGGAATGAGGAATGCAGCAGGGCTATTAAAGAGCGAAATAATGCATTTAGAGAATTAAAGAAAAACATGACACAAAATAATGTTATAGAGTTTCAAAGGAAAAGGGCAGCTGCTCGAAGGACAATCAAATACACAAAAAAAAGAACATGGAGAGAATTTTGTTCTACCATTGGCAGAGGAGTAAAATTAGGTGATGTCTGGTCCATGTTTAAGCGGATGAGTGGGAAAAGGAAATCCATTAAAATTCCAGCTTTGGTTGATGGGGAGAGGCTGGCAGTGACAGATAAAGAGAAGGCAGACATGTTAGGAAGGACACTTGCAGCAGTACATAGCGGGGAACATCTCAGTGATATTCATAGGCAGCAAAAACAGCAGTTACTAGCAGAGAATGAAAACGTGAAGGAGAAGAGACAGGATAATAGGTCAGCTCTTGATGTGGAATTTACAATGTCAGAACTCAAAATAGCCTTACAAGGTACAGGTTATACAGCCCCAGGACAAGACCAGCTATGTTATGCTATGTTTAGACAGTTGCCTATGGAAACTATGACAATGGTGCTGAGTCTTTTCAATAAAATCTGGAGAGAAGGAGATATGCCAAGTTTGTGGAAAACAGCAGTCGTGCTACCATTCAATAAGCCAGGGAAAGATACAGCTAACCCTAGTAACTACAGACCAATAGCTCTTACATCACACCTATGTAAATGGATGGAAAAGATCATTGTCCGTAGGCTCTCACATGTACTGGAGCAGAAAGGGCTGCTGAGTAGTTTTCAGAGCGGATTTCGTAAAGGGCGGTCCACAATAGATGCTTTAGTAAGAGTGAGTAATGATGTGGAAAAAACATTGAAAATGAAAGAGATAATGGCAATAGTGTACTTTGACATTGAAAAGGCGTATGACTGTATGTGGAGGGATGGGTTACTGATCAAATTGAGTAGAATGGGTATTGGAGGGAGAATGTACAATTGGGTAAGGGCCTTTTTAACAGACAGGACATTTAGAGTAAAGGTTGGAGCAGATATTTCCAACTATTTTGAAATAGAAAATGGTATCCCCCAAGGGAGTGCAGTCAGTCCAATATTATTTAACATCATGATCAATGATATATTTACATGTTTAGACATATGCATTCAATCGGCTCTATACGCAGATGATGGGGCTATTTGGATGAGGGGAAGAAATGCCCCATACGTAATGGAGAATATAGCTAGAGCCATTAAAAAAGTGGAGAGGTGGTCATATAACTGGGGATTCAAAATGTCAGAAAGCAAGTCATGCTACATGGTATTCACAAACAAACGCAAGATTGATGGCCAACAGCTAACACTATATGATCGTCCAATGACAAAGGTGAATGAGTTCAAATACCTAGGACTGTGGTTTGATAGCAAATATACATGGAAAATGCATATTAAACAAGTGGAAACAAAATGCAAAAAAGTATTAAATGTATTGCGAGCTGTAGCTGGATGCAACTGGGGCGCAGACAAACAAGCATTAATAGACATTTACAGATCAATTATGAGGTCCACAATAGACTATGGTTGTATAGTGTATGGAGCAGCAGCAAAAACATCGCTTTTAAAAATTGATAGAATACAATATAAAGCATTGCGGTTGTGTATTGGAGCGATAAAGTCATCCCCTATCAATGCAGTTCTGATAGAAGCAGGAGAGACACCTCTGGAGATCAGAAGAGAGAAACTTGCTCTGTCATACTGGGTCAGGCTACAAGGAAGTGGAGAAGGAAATATTTCAAACAGAATATTACAGGATTGCTGGGAATATGCAAAATTCCAGGGACGTGGGTTTGGCTGGACGAGTAAGGAGAGAACGAGGGCATATGGAGTGGAGAATATCACGTTTGCCAAAGCAACCCCATTTAGCAGTGTTCCCCCATGGCTTTTCCCAGAAGCTAAAATAGATATGAGTATTGTAGAAAGGAAAAAAGAGTGGCAAGTAAATGAAGTGGGAATTAAAACAAGTATGTATCTGAATGAAAAGTATTACAATTGCCTACAAATGTACACAGATGGTTCTAAGAACAAGGAAGAGTGTGTTGGAATTGGTATATACATCCCAGAATTTAAAATATCTATTTCAAAAAGAGCGTCTGATCAATTATCAGTGTACACAGCAGAAATGCTGGCAGTAATAATAGGATTACAGTGGGTTGAAGAGGTCAGACCAGATAGGGTTGTGATGTGCACAGATTCATTGTCCATATTACAAAGCATACAATCAACAACAACTGCCAGAGAAGACATTCTCATAGAACTGAATCATAGCCTGTTAAGATTGCACAGAGGCGGCATAGATCTGCAGTTCTGCTGGGTGCCTGCTCATGAGGGGGTGAAAGGGAACGAGTGTGCTGATAAATTAGCAAAAAGTGCACTACAAAAGGAAATCACATTACCAGTTCAACTTGGAAAAGGAGAAGGAAAAGCAGTAATTAAGAAGAAAGGGATGGAGATCTGGCAGAAAAGGTGGGAGAAAGACCAGAAAGGCAAAGACTATCACAAAGTACAAAAGACAATTACAATTCATATTTATAAAGAAAGAAACAGAAGGGAGGAAATCATGATAGCTAGGCTCAGAATAAATCACACAGCATTGAATGGTACGCTGTATGTCATGGGGAAAAGTGACAGTGACAAGTGTGGGAACTGTGGAGTAAAAGAAGATGTAGAACATATCTTGATACATTGTGACATATATAAAGCGGAAAGAGAAAAACTAAAGGCTAAAGTTTTAGAGGCAGAGAGGGAATGGAGTGTGGTTGGTATTTTGGGAACAAAAGGAGAGGGAGTAAGAGCTACCAGAAAGGCACTGTTTACATTCTTGAGTGAAACTGGGGTAGGAAAAAGAATTTAACATTAGGTCAAGAAAGAACATAGATTTTTATTTTTGTTTTATTTATTTCATGTTTTGTTTTTTTTGTTTTTTGTTGATTTATTTATTTATTTTGATTAGATCATAGGTTAAAGAGTTGGTATGATATGATGATTCATACTCATGTACAGTAGGTGGCGGTATGCACCTTTTAAGTTGTTTGCAATCCGCCAAAAAACGAAGAGAAGAAGAAGAAGAAGACCTCAGTCAGACACGCTATGGAGTTGACTGAAGTTGTGGTTTTGGTGCTGAGTTATTTAAGCCAATAACTCAGCCACAAATACAGATCGCGGTTAAGAAGCCTTAACAAAAGGACTGGACGGCGACAAGCACACGCTATGGACATGTTTCGTCAGCTGAGGATGATGACCGTTATCACGCCCAAAGAACAGCAATGGTACGTTCAGTAAATCACATTAATACTATCTAATGTAGGATTTATGGAGTTATGTCGGGCTAATTTGTGTCTTTGTATGTGTTCCAGATATGCGGTGCTTGAAGCGACACGACTGCAACATGGACAATATCAAAATCCAGGTGGCAGCATGTTGCGTATTGCATAACCTGTGTGATCGTCGTGGTGATGAGTACAGGGAGGAATGGACTGCCTTACCGGCGACCCAGCTTGATGACAACCATTCATATTTTTTTGTTTATTACAAATGAAAGTAAAATATACACAAGTGTCTTGATTAAATGATTGTAGAATAAGGATTTTGGACGTTTGCCCTGCAGCCATGAATTGCATTAAAAGCAGCAAGAAACTTTGAATTGATTTCATTTTATACACATTTATATCTGAGTAGGCAATATCAATATAATCAATTACTGTAGTACATGTCATTCATTTATTTGTGATATAAAGTCTGCCTAGGTGGTGCATATTCTGGAAAATCAATTGAGAAACAAAAAGAACAATCTCAAATTGTTTAAATGACTTCTGATTTGTCTGACCATAGGAAAGAGTTAGATAAGAAATAATACCACTAACATGTCTGTAGTATTGCACAGTAAATAGGCTCAGCAGTTAACACCTTTATTATATATCCTCCTATGTTCCCTTACTATAATTAATTAAAATATTGAACTCACAACACTGTTAATTACAAACTTAACCATTTATCTTTCTATAAATAGTGTTTGTGTTGATGGACGCCATTTTGAAATACAATTGAATGATCTTTTTCCAAGACACATATATGGGGTGGGACACAATAAATAAAGCTTCGCCAGTTTCATGGTGTCATGATGGTATCAGAATAATCACTTACATGTGATGTATAGGATGCTACACAGGTCACCATAAAGATAAAGTGTCAGGAGAAATAAGCAAGATACATTTTCTGTTTAATCGCAATGTAGGTTCTCTTTTATTTATCAGCAGCAGATCAATAAGTGTCAGTAGTATCAAAACAATATAATAACAGTGGCAATATATATATATATATATATATATATATATATATATATATATATATATATATATATATATATATATATATATATATATATATATATATATATATATATATATATATATATATATATATATATATATATATATATATATATATATATATATATATAATAACAATAGATAGGCTCAGCAGCACACACCTTAGTGCAAAGTGAAGTGTCAGTATTAATAACAGTGGCATATATATATATAATCACAATAATACAAAATGAACTCTCCCAGGTGTAGGCAATTTGGGGTGAAGTGTCTTGCCCAGGGACACAACGACATCCTGACTGCAGTGGGGTTTGAACCTGTGCTCCCCTGAGCCGAACACCAACGCACCAGACCACTGCACCACACGCCTCCCAACAAGTCATTGTACAGTTTATCAACGACGACAAGTTTTTCTTAATTTTGTATTGAAGGCCTGTTGGATTTAATCAGCTCGCTTAGCACTGCCAGAAGCCCAGCCTGAAAGGTATTTTGTTGCTCCACCTCGATTCCTGGGCCTTGTGTGAATGCAGCAGCCGTTCGTCGTGCATCTCCTTGGCACGCAGGTCCTCATTCTCCTTGCTGACCATGGCACGGCAGTCCATCGCCATGATGGTGTCAAGGAAGCTGTCATCGCGTGCCCACTTTCCTAAGGTGAAATATGCAAGATACAAGATCAGTTTAATCGCAACAACGACACAACATTGTCCAAATACCAGAAGGGGAGCAGCCCATAACAGAGAGCCCCCCACGTCAGAGTCATCACTGTGGGCGATCTCCACCTCTGAGGCCCAATCCCAAACCACTCCCTCGACCCTACCCCTCTGTGACGGAGTGAACTCCGTCTGTAGCCACACTCGCAGCTCAACGAGGCTCCCTCCTGTCAGATGGAGGGAGTAAATACAGCGGCAAGCTTTGGGACAAACTCCCCTCTCTCCGGCAGAAACAGGAAATGCCGTAACTGTATGTAACAACGGTTTCAAATCAGCTTCTCTTAGACAAAAAATGCAAATTAATAACTCAAATAAAACTCCAAACATCTTTCATTGTGTTACTTTTTCTGTAAAGCTCTTTTAGTTTTAAACCTGATGTTTATAAGTTTCTTAGTTTTTGCAACAGTCTGTAAATATACACAACTTTATAATAAAATGCACACATTTACCTTTTTCTAGACTAAACACAGGTATGATCCTAAGTTAAAAAAATATGAGGTTATCATGAGGTTGTTAACATCGCAATTTATCAGTGGATGTTTGCTGGAACTACTTTTTAACAGCGTGTTTCCTGACGGACACACACAGCGTGACTCCGGTCAGGTAGAGACCGGTCTCAAGTCAGCACCGATGCAGACTCGCTGTTTGAGGGCTTGATAGCCCACTCCCCCTCCACACCTCTCCACACTCGTTGGTTTGGAACAGCACTTAATGTGGCGGACCCTCCGCGCGAACGCGCAAACGGAGGGGTAGTGTGTAGGGGTAGGGTGTAGCATGTCGTTGTGTCCCCGAGACACTTCACCCCAAAGTGCTCCTGTGGGGATTGCCCACAGTATTGAGTAGGTAAGCTTTGGATAAAAGCGTCTAACAAGTGACATGTAATGATTCAAAAAGCTTTTGGTGGCCATATTGAATAACAAACCAATGTGGTTTACTTGTTATCCACAGTTTAGCTGCTAAATGTTACCTTTACAAAGCTACGCTGAAAACACAGCATGAAGTTCATATAACGGTATTAGGTTAGTTGAACCTAATATTTTTATAGTTAAACTCAACACTTTTCTTTGTGCTCCACATATCTAAATGTATAAAGTGTATTTTCACCTCCGTTCCCTCCTGTTTGCTGCAGTATGGCAGCAGCGGTCAGGATGGGATCCTCTGTGATCAGATAGTGGTCCTGATGGTGTCCGCTGACCGGGCGCAGGCTGCCTACTCTCAGCGGGGGGGAACTGAACGTGGAAACTGTGTTTCTCTGAGGGATCCTCCATGTAGTCTGAGAAGCCTTCTGAGGAAACAAGGTCAAACTATTTAGGATAATACTATGAGAAGGAACAATGTTTAGGCAGTAAATAGAATTTCAATTACATTTCTACTTAAATGTGCAAAAATATTAGAACATCAGTCTTTGTGGCATGCAGGTAATCAACTGTTTAAGCTTTTACCATTAACATGTAGAATGAATGTTGCAAATTACTTGAAATTATAGCAACTACAATCTGTTGTTTACCTCTATGCATTAGCCACAGAGGTAGCATTATGTCCAGCTAGCATGCTAATTGCTAACGTTATATTATCGTTTTTATCCCGGAGGGGAAAACTAGTTTCTAATCCTGAGAGAAACACCTCGCCTGAAACACACGATTAGTGCCATGAGTTAGTGAAGCAAATTACAGAACATTGCACTTATTCACAAGTCAAAACGTGTTCATAGCGGGCATGGATGAGAATAGCTAGCTAGCTAGATGTTATTAGCCAGCTTGGACCTAACGTTAGCAAGTTCTACCATGGCTAGCTCGATCTACTGAGCAAATAAAAGTACATCTAAGACCAGTAGTGTGCAGATTAAAACAGTGCAGTGCATGTATTTTATTTTACCTTCGTAGTCGTCCCGACATGACTTTGCCAGGTCTGCTAACTTTGCTGATCCACTGAAACTGCATGCAGTAGAAGCTTCTGAATGTGGCGCTTCGCGTCCTTCGAGTAAATCGCCAGAAGCGCAGACACATCCTCATCACTCCAATTGATTTATTTAGTGTTGCTATAATAACTGCTTTCACAAAAGGAATCTCTTCGGATGTGCTGTCCAGCGAGGAAATACAATGGCTGCTTACAACAAAAAATTCTGAGTCAAACGGGCGTGGTTTGCATTCCGCACAGCCAATCAGACGTACGAACTACATTCTCCCACGACAGACCCTGCTCTGTAGCAGGGACTGAAAAGCGAGTCTCGCGAACTAAGTTGAGCTACTTTAGTTCCTGGGGCTTTTTGGTGTGAACGCAAATATATCGTAGTTCTGATGAACTATTGTGGGAAAAGTACACCAAAGTACTCCGGTGTGAACGCACCTATAGGGTCCTTCTCAGGTCGACTATTTTCATTTCCTCGGTCGTCGGTCGTCGGTATCACCGGAAGTTGATTTGTCTGCGCCATCTTGAGTAGCGTCCCATGGCTCTTATTTCTGCCGGAGGACCGAGGATCGAGGAGCGAGGAGCGATAATGGAGGAGCGATAACCGAGGAACCACCATCCTCCGGTGAAATCCTCAGATACTCTCCCCGTCCCCTTACTGTGTATCGCTCACTGATTGGACGATGCAGCGCATGCACTGATCTGATGCTTCTTGACATGAGAGCAAAGTTTCCCAGCGGAGTGAAGAAAACACATGAAACTCACGGGACTCACTCCTCAGTTTATACTGTGTTTTGTTTCAATGAATGCATCATTCAGTTACAAATATGTGATATATCTGAACAACAAAGTGGTCAAAAATTATTTTATTCATTTATTGGAAACATTTTCATGATCGCTTTTTTCGTTTTACATTTTCATTTATTGTCATTTCCATTCAGTCAGTCATTAAGTGCTATTTAACATGTTCATTTGCTACATATCCACACAAACAAACTAAGTGTGCAATCCAATGAATGTTAATCTAACTGGGTTTTGATAGATAACATATCTATTTTTCTTCTCTGAATTATTTTATTTCTATTGTGCACTCTAATCAATATTAAAGGTGGGGTAGGTAATTTTGGAGAAACCAGCTCGAGATCGCTAGAATTTGAAAATACACAGCCGGAGAAAATCTGCCACTTCCTTACAGAGCCCCTCCTCCAACACACACGAACGCGCACATGACCAATGAGGGGACGAGATAAGTTTGTGCACAGATGGAAGGCTGACAGGCAGGTAGGCCATCCAGTTATTTTAGCCGGGCCGGCTAAAATGATTGGTCGTGCTTTTTACAGTACTACGGCTTCCACAGATGACATTTTTTTATGGATTTTTTGTCAAAGCACTTAAGATATTCATTGCTATCGGGATGTTAAGAGCATTCCATGGAATATAACAAAAAGTGTATCTCGAGCCGGTTTCTCAAATTTACCTACCCCACCTTTAATCCAACTATTGTTCGTTTATACATTTTAAGAATGGCGTTTATCTTGTTTGAGAATGAGTTCTTATTTTATTTAATGTATTTGGGTCTACAACAGATGATACAAATGTTTGTGTCAGTAAATGTGTACTAACAGAGGCGGGGGTGTTTGTGAAAATAACGGGGACAGAGCTGCTGTCAGACGAACAGCTGTGCGGCGTCATCACTAACGGACGCCGCTTCACGTGACGCTCCGGAGAAAAGGACGTCCCATTGCTCTTAAAACTCATTTCCCTGCTTCTCGTGGTTTCACGTCTCTCCATGCTTCCCTGGTGGGAGGGACTAAACACACGGAGACGACGCAAGTGAGGGACGCAAGGATTCCATTTAATCGACCTGAGAAGGACCCAGAGTCATGACTACTTTACATTTTGATGATAATACTTTTGTACTTTTACTTGAGTAACATTTTGATTGCAGGACTTTTACTGTAACAATATTCCTACACTCTGGTACTTCTACTTTTACTTAAGCAGAGGTGGGAAAAGTACTCAGATCTTCTACTTGAGTAAAGGTAGAAGTACCAGAGTGTAGGAATATTGTTACAGTAAAAGTCCTGCACTCAAAATGTGTTACTCAAGTAAAAGTACAAAAGTATTATCATCAAAATTGGTGAGTCATTGTGCAGTTTGGTCCATTTCAGAATAATATATATGATGTGTTTTATAATGATTGATCATTAAAGTGTTATCAAAGCTGGTAAAGGTGCAGCTAGTTTTAATGACTTTGTATACTGCAGGGTAGCTTGTGAATTTACTCCAGGTGGAACTACTTTAGGTACTTTAAGTCAATTTTGATGATAAAACTTGTATACTTGTTTTACTTGAGTAACCTTTTGAGTGAAAGTAAGAGTACACCATTTACCTCTGAGTTGTAGTGGAGTAGAAGTACAAAGTAGCTTAAAATGGAATAACTCAAGTACAAGTATGAGTGAATGTACTAAGTTACTTCCTCTGTATAATAGCTGTCAGGGAATAATTCTGTATACATGTTTACCTTTTGCCCTCTGACACAGATGCCCAACCTTGGGCAGCCGCTATCTCCCTTAAGGGAGGTAGCTGCCCTAGCATTTTGTTGTTGTTACCAGTTTGTGACCGGGCAACTCTCTGTCAGAGATAGTTATTGTTGTGGGACACCTGGAACACATCCTTCTCGGGGTGTAATGACCCCGAGCCATAAGCGACAACAAATGTGGTTCAGTGTCCTCAGCTGTTTAGTCTATCTATTGAAGAATGTTGATTATTACACTCTGAACTAGTTAAAACCTGGAGCTACAGGAGGGGTCTTCAGAATTGATTGTGGCATCTCAATCGTGTGGTCAAACCGTGGCCCGTGACATGTCTTGTGAATTCTCCGGCCGAAGCTCCAAATAAACCGTCAGTGTTTGCCATCAAAGCTCCAGCTCTCCTCGTGTCTCTCTGAGTCCTGTCTCCATTGCTTCAGAAGTTTCCCCCACAATAGTGACTACATGGGAACAGCTGAGTGAACAGTTTGGTGAAAAACATTCACAATACTTGACTCAGTCTTCCAGCCAGCAGCAGTTTGAAATCTTTCCAGAACATGTACAGTGTGTAACTATGTGTGTGTTTGTTTGATGAAGGTGGTTCCCATGCTGAGGTGAAACCACAGAAGTAAACCTCCATCCTGTTGGTGTGTGGTGACTGAAGGGGCCAATTCATTCAGCTGCTGTAGAGCTTCATTCACAAACCTCCCACATTCAAACACACATGCTTTTAAAGTCATACCAAGAAGCGTGTTGTTTAGTCACTCTAATCAGGGACTGATTACTCACATGGCTTCATCGAGAGCTCCTGTAAAGTAATCCTCATGCAGCTCAAATTACCATGATCCTGCAGGTGGGGGGGATATATAGTAAGGCGCAATGTAAACCAAAAATTATATTTTGGTATTTAAAGGCTGAATGGTGATAAAAGATATATATCTAGTTTTGTTTTTTTACAGAAACAAAAAGTAGAAAGGAAATATACCCAGCTACTGTCACGCCGATTCATATTAAAAGAAGTACAAATTCTAAATATTATCCCATTAATTTGTTATTGTCATTTACATAAAACAGCTCACATGACTGTATTTGTATTTGAATATTTTTCAAGAAGCTGTTTAGAGCTAGCGCAAGGAAGTTAAGCAGTTCATAATGTCCTTTATAATATCTCTTTTTTATTACTGAACCGCAATGGTACGGATAAACATGCAACATGTTTTACACATACACACACACATACACATATCCTAATTTCTATCACCATGTGTGTGTGGCAGCATTACATTCATGCTCTGCTAACTGAAGCTGGCACCATGACATAAAGGTATATTTGAACAATACGTTACTGTGGTCCTTCAGTCGTTTAAAACACCAGCATTTCAGAGATAGAGTGGGGAAATGTACACATTGACCTGAGGATGGCCCAAAAATAAATACCATATCCTCGGGGAACCATGAATGTTAACCCCACCTACTACAGTACACGTTTTATGCAAATCCAGCCACTACTCATAAACGTATTGGATCAAGTGGAGAATTTGATCAGATTATGGCAGGTCATCATGTAATGTGGTCACAGTGAGAAATCATCAATGCCATTCATTCCCCACATTCATGTACAGTATGTTTATAGTTTCTTCTGAACTTATTCAGAATGCAGAAAAAAAGGGTAATCATCTACTAAGTTTTCAGTTTGGTTTTAAAGTATCATTCATCTCTTTAAAAGGCTTGTTAGTCTGTTTGTGAGACAGCGACCCTTTAGCGGTTGGATTTTCAGGGAAAGAATCGACCACGAGAGGAGGTAGAATTGAAAACCATGGTGACTTTATTCCAAAAACACCACAAGAGAACAGTAGCCAGCATGTAGGTGTTCACCCCTCTCTGTACAGGTTCACCGCTCTCTGTACAGGTTCACCGCTCCCTGTACAGGTTCACCGCTCCCCCTCTGACTGAAGACTGGCTCATTTTATAGAGGTTCTTCAGAGGATTTGATTGGGAGAAACCATTCACAGGTACACTTAATAAATACACGTGTCATCATAATGATTATAAAGAATATCCATAATATTATTTTCATAGCATTATTAATTGTCTGTAGCCATCTGTTAATTGAACCCAAAACAAACATGATAACTGACCAGAATAAATATAAATACATTCCCAACCACAACAGAAACCCCTATGCCTATCACTTGGTTCGTCCCGGAACCTTCTTTGGTCAGTGTTTGTTCCACCCGAGGACCTTTTGGCTGAACACACTAGAGATGGCAAATCCGGATCATTTTACGGACTCAGGGTCTTCTGAGTCAGTCATTGAAGAGATCCGGATCATACGAGTCATTTGAGTCATATGAGTCAGCATGACCAAGACCGTAGAAATCCTATTGGTGAAACCGAAAAGTTGTTGCATTTCACGAGCATATTATTATTCCATATATTTTGAATATACATATATATATTTGTATATATATATATATATATATATATAATATCTGCATGTATATTTTCTATTTCGACATGTATATTTTATATTTTATATTTTATTTTATTTTTATTTCTATTCTTGCATATTTTGTAGTTTTGTTTTATTGTAAAATGCCTTATGCTGCTGTAACAACAACAATTTCCCAATTTGGGATCAATAAAGTACTATCTATCTATCTATCTATCTATCTATTAAACTGACGTTATATTAACCTCCGCTACACAGTGTATTTTGCTTTAATAAAAAATGTTGATCACAAAAAAAAGGGTTATTTTGCGATTTGGCAAATCTGAGTCTGCGAGTCCGCACTGCTGTGTGTTGCACACACAGTGAGTCAGGATTTGCGAATCCGAGTCTGCTGTGGACTCGTGCATGACGGACGAGTCTGCTGGATCTCTGGATCTGCTGCTATATACGGCTCCGAGTCCGCACGAGTCTGATCCGCTGTGTGTTGCAGCGAGTCAGGATTTGCGAATCTGCGAATCTGCGAATCCGAGTCTGCTGTGTGGACTCGTGCATGACGACGAGTCTGCTGGATCTCTGGATCTGCTGCTATATGGTTACGGCTCCGAGTCCGCACGAGTCTGATCCGCTGTGTGTTGCAGCGAGTCAGGATTTGCGAATCTGCGAATCTGCGAGTCTGCTGTTGGAGCCGTCGGCTCCTCTGAGTCCCCACGAGTCTGCAGGAAGTTTCACTGATCCGCGTCCCCTCCCCTGAGCCAAACGATCACTTCTGGCAGGCAGCTATCCTGTATACTTGCTAAAGGGTAGGTAGATGGACTTGGGGTACGTTGTAATGTGATTTTACATGTTATAAAGAGAGTAGCGAGTGACGCAATTTATAGTTTTAATTTGTACGTCACACCAAGTGTGGGACTCAAGGACTCGGGTTAATGGAGAGGGGAGACTCGTCATGACCAGCTCATTTCTAGGATCCGGGTTAATGATCCGGATGAATCAGGACTCGCCCATCTCTAGAACACACTGGAGCAGACACAGGACGAAACAGCATGGGTAAGCGATGGACGTAAACTTTACACAGTGTTCACTTCTACAATTAATGCAACTTAACGTCATGATATATACACGCTCAAACATATTATTTGCACACAATGATTCATCTCAACCGCTGTCAATCTTACACAATCATAAAGACTTTCGTCGCTCTCGCTAACTCCCCTCTCTTTTCAGGTGGAGCCGAGGACCCGACCAGCATCTGCCAGACGACATTCCAATTAATAAGGTTTAATCATTTAATAGATACTACATCAATAACTAGTATAATTTATATAAAAATATGCAAATATGCAATGCCAAACTGTACTGTGCAAATCACGCTAATAAAGTGCAAACTGTTCACTACTAAAGTGCTGAGTGACATTATTACTGTGCAAAAGGAAGTTGTTATATCAAGTGCAAACCCACATGTGCAATATTACAAGGCCCCAAAGCCATCAGTCCATAGTAACGAAGTTACCTTCGTTACATTTCCTCCTTCCTCTCCCGAAAGAGAACAGTACCTCACTCCTGCAACACTCTGGACAGAAAGTCTTACGACGGCACTGACAGGTAGCATCCAGATCTTGGCCATTTTGCTCTCCTCCATGTGTCTGCACTCCGTCCGGTATTTCTTGAACTGTTCACTGTGCTGCTGAGTGGCTCTGACCTTCTCCAGCTGCCTCTCCGTCTGACCCTCATCGTACATCTTCCTGACAAGCTCATCCACCAGGAGCCTCTTTTTGAGGAACTCGTTGTACGCCTCCTGTCTCTTGCGCTCCTTCTCCATGCGCTGCAGCTCCAGCTTTCTCTGATACTGCACCATTTCCTCGAGCCGTTTCTGCTTTAACTTCAGTTTTTCCCTTCTTTTCTGCGCTCTGGTCTTGGGCGGTTTACCTGGACTTGTCTCCCAGTCTACCACATAAAAAGGCATCTCAGCGAGTTTCTGCGCTCTTGCGGCAACATTATGAGGTTTGACTGGCTGTAGCACTGGTTTCAACTCAACTTGGCTAAGTGGCTCCCTTACCTTTGCCTCAGGGCTCTCAACCTCACATCTTTCCCTGCCAGACTTTCAACCTGGCTGGTGCACTAGACTAGGTCATAAAGTGTGGGAAGATCATTACCAAGAATAACTGGGTATGGCAATGTTGGGGCTAATGCTACAGGCAAAAGAAAGGTTTGGCCTCCTACAGTCAGACCTCATTTTCTTAAGGATTTATACTTGGAGAATGTATTAAATACTGCCCTCTACTTATTAAGAAAATACATCATACAGTATGTCTTTGTCACGATCTGTCACACCAGTTTGCTGTTTTATTTTGAAAAGTGTTCACCCCCTGTGTTATTTACTTCCTGTCTCTGTGTTTTCCCTGCTGTTTGATTACCTGATTGTGTTCACCTTGTGTCTTTGTGTTTTCCTGCCCTCCCCAGCAGTGTTTTGTCCTTGTGATTATTCTTGCATGTATTTAAGTTCTGCTTTTCTGTTAATTGTTGTCAGATCCATGTATGTCTTTTTTGCAAGAGTTCAGCTTTTTGTTTGTTGGAGAGTTTTGTTATTTTGACTGGTGCCCTGTACGACGAAGCCAGTTCAACAGACCCTGGATATCTTTGAGTTATCTGGTTTAACTAACCCTAACAAACGAGATCTCGCTAAGCGGTCCTAAGACGCTGGTTATCAACTCGGTAAATCAACCCAGGGTTTATGGCCCAATTCCAATCCACCCCTACACCCTACCCCTCCGTTTCGCGCGGAGGGGCCGCCACATTAAGTGCTGTTCCAAACCAACGAGTGTGGAGGGGGAGTGGGTTATCAAGCCCTCAAACAGCGAGGGTGTTTCTCAATGTCAAGGACGCTTCCTTGGTAGGACATGTCTTCCGAGTCAGATCCTTCAGAGGCTAGGCAAGAATCCTTCCTTGCATCGGAGAACGAAGAATGGAACAGGCTAGCAAGAGTGCAGGTGTGCGTCATATGAGAGGCCCCGCCTTAAATTGAGCGCGATTTGTTTGAAGACTCATAACTGATTTGCGAAGATGTAGCCTACTTGAGTAACTGTATTTTGTAAAATGATCATCTCTCCAGGACAGAACCACTAAACTAACATAAAACCTTCTCCTTCTGTTTGCAGCCTTGAAAAAGTCCTGGAGTATAAGCAGCCATAAGAAAATCATAAAATCACCATCACCAATCAATAATAACATTTGAATTCATATCATACTTGATGTCTGCAAACCTTTTTTACACATATTGGTGCACGTTGTAGCATAAACCACAAATATCAACAAAAGAGGCAAAGTCAAAACAAGGTTAATTTAAATTATTTATTTAGGTGCAAAACGCTCTAAGGTCTCATTCAAACCTAATAGTCCGCTTCTCTGGTGCGCAACAGACGACAGTTTGTTACATTGTTTCATTTTTCAGAAGGTTCGGTTTATGTTCACACGGGCAAAACTCAAACGGACTATAAACTTTAAACACACATTTACTACGCCACTGAACATAGCCTACTTACATTTAAATGTGTACTGCCTGGATTCAGCCATTTTCCGCCAAAGATTTGGGAAATTGGTCCGTGTGCAAAGCATTGTGGGGATTTTAAGACCGCCGAGGATACACATGTGCATCCTCGAAATTTACCGCAACGAAGGACTCAGTCCTCAGTAGAATTCCAAGGATCCTGGACATTGGATCAGTCCTTCGGCGGGATTCGATGACGTAGCATCCTTGAAATAGTGGCTCTGAAGGTTCACAACCTCATGATAACCTCATGGTTTTTTTACTTAGGATCATACCTGTGTTTAGTCATACCTATGCCTTTTATTATAAAGTTGTGTATATTTACATACAGTTACGGCATTTCCTGTTTCTGGCGGAGAGAGGGGAGTTTGTTCCAAAAGCTTGCCGCTGTATTTACACCCTCCATCTGAAAGGAGGGAGCCTCGTTTAGCTGCGAGTGTCACTCCGCCACGGAGTTCAGTCCGTCACGGAGTGGGAGTGGGTAGTGTGTGATTTGGAATTGGGCCTCTCTGTCCGGCTATAGAGAGCCGAAGTCCCTCCCTTTCAGGTGGAACTCCATGGGACCTTATTTCGGAAATATTATGCATTGAAGTCAATGGCGAGAGAAAAGTTATCTTTCGATCCCGTTTGAATTGTGCCATGAATTACACATATGATGTTTGTCAATCTTAAAAAATCATTTCCAAGTCAAAAAAAATTATAATTGTCGTAAAACTGTGAAGTAACACTTTTTTTTGTGTGAAACCGCTCAATGAACTACATCTCTGGTCTTGCACAACACACGTCACCAACACCAAGCTGGCCTCACGTTGGCACATTTCACCTCTTTCTTTCAGAATGAGGCGAAAAGTATTAAACAAGGAGAAAATCACTACAAGTCTGGGCATGTTGAGAGCTGTACATACACAAAAGGGGAGTTAGTCGGTTCCGTAAGAGCCAAGGTGAGTGTTAAACGAGTGTAATGTGTAAAGTTAATTTCAGCTAGCTAACATTAGCTAACAAGGTACAGTCCCGTGTTTTGTTTTAGCAACTAGTTTTCTCATTAAGAACTGCGTGATCGCTGTGTATGCTGTGGATAACATTTGTGTTGGCAAGGGCAAGGTACACAGAAAACTAGTTGCTAAAAAAAAACACAAGAGTGTACCTTGTTAGCTAATGTCAGCTAGCTGACATTAACGTTACACATTACACTTGTTTAACACTCACAGAAACTTTGTACAGCCGGTCCCGCATGTTGGCTCTTACGGAACCGACTAACTCCCCTTTTGTGTAATAGCAGCTCTCAACATGCCCAGACGTGTAATGATTTCCACCTCCTTTAATGCTTTCCACCACATTCTGGTGTTGGTGACGTGTAATGTGCGAGACCAGAGATGTAGTTCATTGAACGGTTTCACACACAAATAAGTGTTACTTTACAGTTTTACGACAAACTGTGACTTTTTTTACTTGGAAATGATTTTTTAAGATTGACAAACATCATATGTGTAATTCATGGCACAATTCAAACGGGATCGAAAGATAACTTTTCTCTCGCCATTGACTTCAATACATAATTTTTCCGAAATAAGGTCCCATGGAGTTCCACCGGAAAGGGAGGGACTGCGGCTCTCTATGAGCGCGTTCACGTGAAAGGGGCGGGGTCAGCAACATTTGACCAATCACAAACATGGACAAGCGTAGGCCTACTGACAGCAGCACAGCGTCATACTTCCTGAATGAAAAGTAAACTATAATATGTTTGATGCGTACATTAACAGTTTTATGATATCACTGCCCCGTCTAAGACACAAGTGGATCTGACTTTAATTACATTTGACTTGTGTTTCGTCAACTTAATGTGTTGCTTAAAATAATACTTCTGCATACAGTGACAATGTAAGTGTTGCACGGCCAGATACGGCCGTCAGAGAAGCTGACACAGATAAGGAAATATGATATATTATGATATTATATGATCGATGATGTGATTGTTGATGTGATATGAATGATAAGACACGTCTGCGTCTTTCCTGCATACGGAAGTTTAAACTGTATTTCTTTTATCCTGTAATATGACTTGATAGCTTTAAATTCCCCACACTGAGCTCTGATTGGTCAGCAGGCGGTGCTTTCACTGAGTTGATCTCTTATCTGGAACCAGAACACCTAACCTGCTCCGGAGCAGGTTAGGTGTAGAGCTGCTTCGTAGTACAGGCCTCTGATTTGCCTGTCTAACCTGGAATTAAAAGTATTTTTGTTGTACAATACTTTTTGTCCTGCATGTGGGTCCACCCCCCCCCCCCCCTCTCAGAGAGTGAGATGCTGTGGTTGCTCGGCAGGCTCCCTGGTGTCTCTGTAGGAGGAACTCATGTTCTCCCTTAAAGTACAGGCTTCAGCTCCTTAGCAAAACAGACAGAAAGTCAATTGAACTGAACAAATGTGACCAGCTGCTACTACACCCCAATTACTCTTTTATGACACTAGGCAGATTGTAACAAAATAGCATTGATTACTACAACTGGTTGTGTGTAAATGATCATGTCTGAGTGTTTCAGGCCGTTAATGTTTACACATTGATTCCTGAAAATGTATTTATCTTTTCATGTAAACTTACAATACAGTGAACAAAATAGCAATAGGGAAAATTTCAATGCGGTCATTTTTCAATCATAGAGACATTCTCTATTTGGTATAAATGGGAGGATTGTGTCTAAAAAAGGAAGCATTTTTAATGACTTAAAAATGTCAGTATGCTGTGATGGCCTGAGACAGAAGAGACTAGGCCTCTTGCATCGCTGGTTAACGTCAGAACCAGCTAATAAACAGTTTCCTGTTAATCTGTGTCCTTTTTTAACTTCCAAGTTTAAATTTAGACATCCCGCCCAAAATAAAATCAATATGAACACAACTTAAATGGCGTAAGAGGAAATGTCCACAGCCCAAAGCAAAAATACATTCCTCAGTGAGGATAATGGTTCTCACACTTGACAAAATGTGTGAGCGTTAAGCTTTTGAAACACAGGCTACATTTCACCGAATATGATCTGAAATCATGTCCATTTTTTTAATGTTGGAAGCAATAAACAGATTAAGAGCAAAGCTGTCGAGTCACTTCAGGAGAAACTGTTGATGGAATGAATAAACAAAGATTACATCTAAACATGTATAAAGTTAAGAGAACAGGTTCCTGTAGTAAAACATTTGGCTCATTTGGCACCTTTACAAATATATAAAAGTGACCATATAAAACCTCTCAGAGTGACTGGGTGACTGATTCGCGGTGGAAAAGGGGTAATAAAGTTGGAGGCTGTCACTGCTGGAGGCCCAGGATGGTGGTAAAGGCATGTTTGACAGGCCGGGTGAAAAAAAGGAAAAATCCAACAAGTACTGTAAAGCATTACTTTTGCTGCTGAGAATAGGATTGAAAAAGATTCATATTTTAAAAGACATGGCCAGTATGGAGGAGAATGATTACAGAAAGCAACACATCTAAAGTACAAATGGCATATGATGAGTATTGAACTAAGATTCACTTGTAAAAATACTATCTTTATGGTGAGAAGAGGCCAGATTTTCACATGGCTTTTAATAAACTACAAACCATCCGTGTCCAGTGTTCACAAACAATGAATATACCATATGAATAGACTCCAGCTGTAGCTGGCCTTCATGCACAAATTGTGTGGAAGGCTGTGTGTGTTTCCTCTGAGGAATTATTTACTCCGGCCTCTCTGCATTCTCCTGTCTCGTTAGGGTTCTTCATTTCATATTTCTATTTCAAGTTGACACAGAGCAAATGTTCATCTGTCATGTATAATCCCTTCTTTACTCTGTAGGTATTGGTAACACACATTTGCTTTGTGTTCAGTCCGAACACTTATCAGACTGAGGTCCTCTTTGTTTGTAATAGAGGTGCTGGGACTCGAGAGAATTGCTTTGCTGTGTTACTTCTCATTGTTTGTTCTTGAGGCTCAGCTCCTTCACATTTCATAACAGCTCATCACTATCATAATGACACGAATAACTGAAACACCAGCAAGTAAGACCTTTATATCTCTTAGTCTCATTTTGTCCCGTGTGCTGCTATATATTCATTAAAAACACTTTACTGCACACTTCTGTCACAGTTACAGCTAACCAGTACCCATGAAATACCGTATTTTCTTCTGAGCATGGCATTATTACTTCTTTGAACACTTTATAAACTCAATCAGTTCTGTTTGGTTTGGTTTTTCAATTTGAAGCACCATTGAGCATCTGAGTCTCATACAGCTGGGTGGATTTCTGCTGCTTAGATGTCAGATTCACACCTCTTAGCACTCGTCATAAAGATGTAAGTGTGGTTCACAGCTCACCTCTGGAGCAGTTCACAGTGTCAGAGACATTGCTACAGTCATACTGCAGTACAACTCTGTGTATGTGTTTAGCATGTTTATGCCTCAGCGTATGGCAGGTGGTACTGCTCCTCCCTCTTGTTACATCGCTTGGCTACGATGGCCAGGTAGAGCACCAGCAGAATGATCCAGTAGCAGGCGTAGAGTATCGTCCCCACTATCAACAAGACCTTTTCTGTCTCACTAAACGGCTCCTGTGTTTCACAGTAGATTGTATACATCACACCTCCGAGCAGTACAATAGCCCACACTGTGACAGGCACAGCGCCGATGAAGTTGACCACGATCTTCCTGCGGCCTGAAGTGCCCCATCCAGCCTTATTGATGGTGAGCAGAGCAAATATTTTGGCAGGAAGCAAGCTGGACATGTAGAGCAGAGAGTAGAGTGACATGAAGATCATGACCAGGCTGCCACGAAGGAAACAGGCGTAGGTGGCCTTCACCATCCCAACCAGTTGGACCGTCAATAGAAAGAGCAGAATGTTCCACAGCCTTCCACGGTAGAAGAGATGGATGACTGTGGCAACCAGGAAAAAGGGGAAGAAGCCGGTGACCACAGACTCATAGGTCATCCAGAGGCTGTGCTTGTGGAACCACAGGGCGTTGTAGAGCCACTCACGGAAGTAAGACTTGCTCCATCGAGTCTGCTGGTTAAGCCAACGCAGATACTGGGTTGGAGTCTCAGTCTGGCACTGCGATCGTGCAGTAAATTTAGTCTTGTAGCCGAGGCTGAGAACCCGATTGGTGAGGTGGCGGTCGTCCCCGAAGCTGCACTTGGAGCCCAGGAAGGTCTGATGGTACCAGGGCTCCAGGAAGCGCTGGAGCAAAGAGTTCCTATACATCCCCAGAGGGCCGCTGATACACTGGACGCAGCCAAAGTAGGACTGGCAGGCCCGCTCGATGTTGAAGGCCATCCAGTAGCGCACGCTACTGAGGAATGAGATCCACGAGTCATACTTGTTTAGGATCTGGAGGATGGAAAAAGCAGAGAGAAATCAGTCAGAACAAGTTTATCGAGGAAAATTAATTCTAAGGATTAATTGTACATTCATGCCATGCTGTAAGGAGCCTTCACACATGGTACCGTTAGGGTCTAAGTTGACTTGTAGACTAAACATCCTGGGGCTTAAATATACTTTTACATTTGTATACGTTTACAATTGAAAGGTACCTGTACGTCTCCACCAACTCCTCCCACCATTGGATCGTCCTCAAGGATCTTCAGCATTTCAATGGTACATGCTGGGTCCAGAACGGTGTCCGAGTCAGACACCTGAAACAGGATACAACAAACACAGAAGGTGCAATCATTCTGAGAATCACACAGACCTAAACATACAGTATACATCCTTTGGTCAAATTAAGGCTGCAGGTGTTTCAGAGCACTGAGTAGTATTTATGCTCATGAGTGAAATGAGAGGCTGCTGACAGAGATCCCAGCTGGGTAATTCTAACCACAAGGAACTGGGTCAGCTGTGGACGTGACCTTTGACCCAAAGCAAGGGCACAGAGGGCATGCAACAGCTGGCTGTGTTGTTCATTTGGATTGGAGGGCAAATAGGTAAATACAACAAGTCAAATGTTTTTAGTTGTCTTGGGTTGCTGTTGTATTATAAACGGGTTTAAGGTGAGTCACAGAAGTTTCAAATATAGTTCTACTTCCTCTTTGATTTAAGATTGTTATTCGCCTTAACATGTAGTTTAAGGTTATTTTTGTCTGTGGAGACTCAAGAAAACAGAAAGGCAATGTGAGGAAACGAAAGAATCACATGTACCTTATGGTTCTGTTTAAGCACACTGCAGTGTTTCTACAGTAACCGTTTTGCTTCAAACACACTGCTTACATTTAGCAAATAATGTCCAGGTTTAAGTCAAAATGTATTCAGAGGAATGGTGATATCTGTTTACACCAGCTAGGAAGCAAGGCCGATATAAATACCAACAATAAACATGAGCACATTTTTTATTCTGCAATCGATGTGGCAAACATCAATCACATGTTTTTACGGTCCAATCCTTTTATGTATACTTGAATTGTACATGCATACGTTTTCTGTGTGTGGCCCTTACCTGCACATAATCCACACTGTCCCCCAGTGCTTTAAAGGCTGTGTACATCACCTCTCTTTTGCCCCCCCACTCCTGCATGATGCAGGAGTACCGGCAGCCTCTGACCAGCCGGGCCACCCGTGCAGCCTCCTCCATGTGCACCGTGCTCCTTCCTCCGTCTCCCACTCCTCCTCCTCCTCCCCCATCACTGTGGTAGTTTCCCTTCCACACCATACTGCCAGCTTGGTCAGCCCCACCCATGACCTCCTGGAAAATGTCAATCATGTAGCGGTCTTCTGGCCGGTTCCCGTCCACCACTAGCACCACCTTCAGGCCAGGGAAGGAGATCCGGCGGATGCTGCGCAGGCACTTCCTCAAGTAGTCCGGGTCCTCCTGGAAGGCAGCGATGCAGAGGGCCACGGAGCGACGCAGGTGCTGCGGCCGGGCGGGGGTCCTCATCCGCCGGTGCTCTAGGAAGGCAAAGAGGCTCTGGAGGAAGAGATGAAGGGAGAGGAAGGCACCATAGAGGCCGAAAGAGAGGTGGTGCTGCTCAGTGTGGATGAACTGGTAGCCTGAAATACAAATAAAAGACAAGTTACATTTGCATGAGCATCATTTGTTGTGATTCTCATGTACTCTGTGTTACTGTCACTAACCTGTGACATAGGCCAGCAGGATGGTGAAGAGGACCACCGCAGCAAAGAGGGTGGTGACCACGATGTTCAGCGCATTCCTGCAGCGAGAGGGCATCTGGGGGAGAGGAGAGGTTGAGGACAGGGTTCGAGTTATAATCTGAGCTTTATGGGGGTCTTTAAAACGCATGCAAACACACACACACACACACACACACACACACACACACACACACACACACACACACACACACACACACACACACACACACACACACACACACACACACACACACACACACACACACACACACACACACACACACACACACACACACACACACAAGAATAAGAGGACGGTCAAAGAGAGGGTGAAGTGAAGGAGGAGAACACGAGCCAGGCCAGGAAAGAGAAAGAGCAAAAATAAAATTGGGCCTGTGTAAACTGTTTTAATCACAGCAGCGATTAAAACAACCTCACTTATTGAATGGATTTTCTCTGTATGCTTTTAAGTGAGCATGTTTTAAGTATAAGCAGGTCTGTTGTGAGGTAAGACTCAGAATCTTGCTGAAGGCTCTGACAGAGAGAGCTTGTAATTCATTCGTTGACCTAAGTGTCATTTCCTGTTTCCTGTGTGTTCTGTGAAACCTTTCATTGGCCGGCTGGAGTCAGTGACATCATGGAAACATGGTGGCAGAAGAACATGAAAAATATACTACCTGCCCAGTGTGCAGTCATTACATCTACAGTACTATTCTTACTATTCCACTCTTTCTATTACAGGGACTACATATTTACAACTTTTAACAACAGAAGAAGTTAGTTGTTAGTGTTAATCCAAAGTAAAAACTCACCCTCTGCTTATTAAGTAAGTACCCAAAACCTTAAACAACAACAACACACATTCTGGTACTTCAAGTGTCCTGGTCCAGTGAATAATAGCTGATTAATAATGTACTACCAAACGTATTCATCCATCTTCACCCAGCCGTCCAGTTTGTTGCTAAGTAATAGTCAAACTTGACTAAATAGTTAAAAAATACCTATACATTTTTTAGTTTGCAAAGAGTTACCCCTGTCTTCCCTAAATGTACATATTGGTCCCTGGTACATATTTGTACATGTACAGGTACACTGTAAATAAATACTATTTTAAAATATGATTTTACTTCTGCTGCTCCAGTAATAGTTCTGAAGCCTTTAACACTACAACTAATGCTGCAATCAGTAGCTACTGCTACTGCATACGACTATGTACTATGTGAGTATACTCCTGGTGATATAGTTATACTACAACTAGAACTATTGCTACTGGTACTACTGATGGGGCAAACAGTCACCAGGAAGAAGGAATAGTACTACTGCACTTTAAGAGTTAAACTCCTGAGGGGAGACTTATATATATCACCATTACTTTTCCCCACCAGACTAAATGAATTTAATTACTTTTTCATATCGAAGTTTTTTGAAATGGTTAGTTTAAATATCTAGTTATCTCATTTAATATGTACTAATCTGAAATCTAAATATTGGATAAAGCCACGTTCAAAATTCTTGTTTCCTTTAGTTAAGATGTTAAAAAAATTTACAGTGCAGATTTTGGATTTTCCTTTGTATGATTTAAGTGTAATAAAAAAATCAACTATGCAACCAGAGGTGGGAAAAGTACTCAGATCTTGTACTTAAGTAAACGTAGAAGTACCAGAGTGTAGGAATACTCTGTTACAAGTAAAAGTCCTGCAATCAAAATGTTAGTAGTAGAAAAGTATTCTCATCAAAATATAGTGAAAGTAGCGACAGTAAAAGTAGTCATTGTGCAGATTGGTCCATTTCAGAATAATATATATGATATGTTTTATAATGATTGATCATGAAAGTGTTCTCAAAGCTGGTAAAGGTGCAGCTAGTTTGAATGACTTTGTATACTGCAGGGTAGCTTGTGGATTTACTCCAGGTGGAACTAAAGTCTGATTCAACACTTGATTATATTTCACATCATTCATCCACATCTGTGAAGTAACTAAAGGGATTAAATACATGTAGTGGAGGAAAAGTACACCATGTACCTCTGAATCTTGGTTAAGTAGAAGTACAAAGTAGCAAATTAAAATACTGAAGTAAAGTACAAGTATCTCAGAATAGTACTTAAGTAGGCAAGGCAAGGCAAGTTTATTTATATAGCACCTTTCAGCACACGGCAATTCAAAGTACAGTTAGTTACTTTACACCTCTGCATGCAATACAGCCCAGAACCGTCTGAAGAGGACAGGGATCTTTGAACTGCAATCTTTAAGTGAAAGAACTTAAGGATTGAACAACACCTGCCCATCTGTTCTCCCCTCTTTCATGTCCTCCCCCCCCATCAGGCCCTCTGGCGCTCCCTCTTTCCCTCTCTCCCTCTCTCCCTCTCTCCCTCTCTCTCTCTCTCCCTCTCTCTGGGTTAATAGTTCTAATTAAAGGCCAGTCAGGGTTTGGCCAATGCTTGGTCAAAACTTTGGAGGAACAATTCTGCCCTTTCATTCATGAAATTACCTCCTGCAGCGCACACCCCCTCCTCCCCGTCCACCCCGCCCCCCCTCAGACAGCCTGATATTAATGGAGTTACATTCAGCTCTGAGACGCTGGCTGGCACACACACAGTTTTCCTCCTCTGGGGTTCATGTATAGATGTACATCCTGGCACTGATCACACGTTCTTCACAGATCTACATTCTGAGCAGAGATCCAGAGAAACGCTCTGTGCGGGTTCTGACAGTGGAATGTAGTCCTCTCTGTTAGCATGTATGATCCTGAATTATTCTGGAGAAGAACGTCAGATCAAATGCTGACCACAAATCCATCACATACAAATAGAAGATAAACCTGCATGTTCAGAATATTCAGTGCAATTTCCTGAAATACAATTAATTACATTTAAATGTTGTTTGCCAAGCTTTTCAAAAATGTGTGCAATTTCCTTGTGTAGCTCAAACATGGAAATATTGTGTTCAATATTATTATATTGCAAATTGTTTTGTATTTAGATATATTATATTATATTGATATTGTAGTTTGTATTGTACTTAAATTGTACATATATATAGTATGTAATATGCTTTGAGCTTCTGCTTGAGGTATGATCTATGGTTATGATCTCAGGCAGCATGCCTTAATGTCCGGGGGCCAGATAACAAGCAGACAGTAACATGGACGGTGTGATGGGCCACAGTCACCATAGGTATTAGTCATTAGGACAGTGTGTGTTTGTGGGGGGGCCGGGGGGGTTGTCATTTATAAGATGTCTGAATTCCTTTTCTCTCAACAGCCCAAGGAAGCATATTTCAATGAACGGTAGATCCAAGAGCTTCCAGTATCTCTCTGTTCAGAAAAGAAGGTTTTTTTCTGTCACAGTGCAGCAGAAGTAACGTCACCATCAAGGGGCAAGTACTTCTACTTTAAATCCACAAAAACCCAACCGCATTTAATCAATCAACCTTTGAAAGATCATAGGAAAAAATAATTGAGCTAATCACCTTAGGATCTTCGGTAGGAACTCAATCTCCCTGGTAAACGTGGTCAAAATGGCCTCTCTGACTTATTAGGTCCTCGTAGAACTGGTGATATATAAAACCTGAAGCTGTCACTCTGTATCCCCCCACATATCCAAAATGATTCTGAAGTGATGCTGGTCAAATTCTCCCACCACATATACATGTGTCTATGTCCAGATCCAGATTAGGGTGCAGATCATTACAAGTCCAAATTAAGATCATTATAAAGAGGATGATAGATGTAAATCAAATGTAAAGAAAAGTGTCATTCCAATGCTCCCAGATTCAAGTCCTAGTATTCCCATTTCTATCCCAGGAGTTACATGGAAGAAACCCTGCACACAGGTGAGGAGTCGGGGGTGTGGCTTCAGGACAGGGGCTTCACACAGGGAGGGAGAAGGAGGAAGGGAGGGGCATGGGGAGATATGTCAGGATGGAGCAAGAGAAGGAGTGAGAAGTGTCAGGAAACAGGGCTGCTGTAGACTGTGAGTGCAGGCTTCCCTCAGACCCGCCCTCCCCCTCCCTCTCCCTGGAACAGTGCTGCGTGGACACAATACATTTGGCATCCTGTGTATACTTAAACTGTACTGTTAAACTGGTTACATTTTGTGGACACTTTAGGGGGCACATACTATGAATGTATAAATATACAACCTGTTGTATATTGATTTGGTTTCATCAAAAGAGGAGAAAGCATGTGACTTCAGCGTCTAGAAGCTCTATTTTGCTAACCCTCAGTGAAGGGTTCATCAGCACAGGTTTTTGCTACAGCTCATTCAGCCTTTTTCATTCTGGTGGAACATATAGTATATGCCATCTTTTATACATTTCCCTGAAATTCAAGACTAGTTTGTTTTAATATAAAATCTTCTCACACATTCTCTTATGAACCTGTCTTTATGAAGGTAATAAAGTACTAACTTTTCATGTATACATGTTGAATGTCTCTATGGAAGTATACACCAGAGGGAAGCCAGTTCTGAAGGTGAACACACTGAGAAGACACGCTCTACATGTTCAGTGTCATGAGGAAAACTCTGGTGAAGATGTTGCCACTAGATGGCTCTGTGTTGCTGATCTGATCAAATGCTCTCAGTAATGACGGTGATGCAAATGTAACGCAGTTTGTCTTTTATCCAATGGAGAATACCTTTATAACTACAGGCTTTGAAATCAGCTGTTATAAGTCATTAGAATCCTTTTAATTTGTTGGGCAATTCATTACCTTTTGTTGGACAGTTACAGTAAAGAGGCACACAGGAATTGGATGGAGAAGACCAGACACCCAGCAGAGGTCCAG